>NC_041400.2:139404188-139436688 GCF_900747795.2 Erpetoichthys calabaricus | reverse complement strand
TTTTTTAAATAGTTTTTATAGTTCATTAGCAGTGTGTAAAATTATTAGTGTTGCAGTAATTGTGATGCTCTTTGCATGAAAAAAAAAAAGTGTTCCATTAAAATTTCACTTTTTCTTTGTAAATTGCGATGTTTACTTAAAGTGCAGCAAAAAAAAGTATTTGGCATCCAGGAATCCATTAAACCCCAAGTATGTGGCAGTTTAAGGCTTAAAGCCACAAGATGCTGTCGAAACGCCCTGCACCTTCTAAGGCTTCTGGCAATGAAAACACGCTTGCATGAATTACAGTACATTTAGCGGTAACATCGGTATTTTACATTCTAGCACTGCAGGAGACATAGCAGTATACGGGTTTACCTCTACGTTCTTTTTTTTTAGGTAATGTATTAAGCTGAGTTTGAAATTAAATTAAACTGTTTTGGGGGAATATTTAGGGTTTAAACTATAAAAATAGGCATTTTTTTAACCACATCCAAAATTCGTGGTTTTTCACAATTCGCCTGTGCTCTGGGAACGTAACCCCCACAAAATTTGGGGGTGTACTATACACACACACAGAGTATACACACATATATATATATATATATATATATATATATATATATATATATATATATATATATTTGCAGTTGGAGATCCACAAAGGGAGAAAAAACGAATCATGTATCATAAAATAGTTTTTATTCCTGAGCTTTCAACCCCTGTCAGGGGTCTTCATCAGAGGATAATGCTTAGATTTACAAGAATCAAAGGCAATATATAGCAACACATTCAGTGGGGGGTGGGTGGAGGTGACTAAGTCAGTATATATATATATGTATACATACACACACACACATACACAATTCTACTCATAAGTTTACATACTCCAGCACAATTTGTAAAATATCAGCCTTTGTCTGGAAAATATAAGTAATCATGCAGAAAGCTTTTTTTTTAATTAGGGAGTGTGCTCAGACAAAGCAATTTATTATCACATAATTGTGTGTACCTTTTATAAATCAAAATGGTAACTGAAATCACCAAAATGGGCCTGATGAAAAATTTACATGCCCTTGAATGCTGGGCCAGATATACACACAAAAGGGGACGCACACATCTTAAGGGTAATTATGGGAGAGTGTCCACACCTGCAACTCCTTTGATTGTAATCAGTATCTGTATATACGTAAATAGTCAATTTAAATTCACGCAGAACTGCACTGACTTTGCCGGATAGCAAGCCATGGGGAAAGCAAAAGAACACTCAAAGGACCTGCAAGAAAATGCTACTTAAATTGAACAAAAAACAGAAAAGGCAACTGGGTTCTATACAAAAGTGGCATGTGCACTCCCACTTATTTAATAATCATGCACGACTGTCTGGTGATTGTCCACTTAACTGTCTGCTTAGATGCATCAGCATGTTGGGTAATCTACTTGATAGTTTCGCCATTAAATCACTGCAGAATTTTTACTGTTACTGACACATTTCTGTTTTCTTCTGTCTTCAAAAGTACTCAGCTCTAAGGACCTACGGGGTGTTTCCTACATTGCCTCTTTACATTCCCCGCAAACCCACCATCTTCTCCTCATTACGCAATGGTTTAGAGAATTCATTTTACCCTCATTTCTCTACAGTGAGAATATCTTTAAAAGGTTTACAGATTCTATTGAAATAACATGTAGTAGCATATCATGCAGGGTTAAAATTAAGTATCAGTTTTGCTAAACACTTTTGCAAATTCTATGAAAGTACAACAGAGGCAAGGAAATATATCACAATGGATTACATACTCTATTGTATCACACTTTCCTAAATAAGTCACAAAGTAAAAGATTAACTTCATTGCCAGGTGGTACAAGTAAACACAAAACATAAGATAAATATTTCATTAGTAAAAACAATTTCAGACATTTTTTGATCTAAAATAGTTGAGGCATTACGTTTCCATTTTAAATATACTTACTTATTATTTGAAGGAAGCAGGGAGAGCAGTGAAAGGGCTGAAAGTTTTCTTCTTTCTGGTTGGGTAATGTTATCCATTCTGTCAACCCACATTTCTATTAAACTGCCCAACAGATGATCAATCTATATATTAAAAAAATTATGTTATTCTTAAAATGCACAAGGTAATATTTAATCATAATAGCTGAATTAATTCCTTTATTTTAAGTTTAATTTGGATTTTTGCAAACCTCAATTTTGGGATTATTTTTGACAGTAACATCTCTTTTGAGAAACATTAATTCTGTGGTCAATAGTTGTTTTTTCCAGCTTAGTCTTTTAGCCAAGGTTAAGCCTTTTGATCTCCTGGGAATCTTGACAGAGTTACTCATGCTTTTATCTTTTCTTGGCTTGATTACTGTAACTCATACTATGGCATTAGCAAGTCCCTGATATGCAGGTTGCAGTTGGTTCAGAATGCTGCTGCTCATTTTTTTTTGTCAAGCCAACCAAGTGAACTTCTATATCTCATATATCATCTACACAATATTCATTAGCATTTTAAATATTCTAAACAAAGCTATAATTTGCAAATGTTTAAACATGGGATTATCATTTAGTAGCCCATGTGCAAGTTTTTTATAACTCTCCAAGCTGTCCTCCAGCACAGTTTAGGCATATATTAAAATTTGTTAGAATCTATAGCTATCAAACATCTGTAAAATCAGACATGTGCAGACAGTCTGAAAGAGTCAGATGCTAAAGTCAGGTCAATGGGGCTTGAAAGGCAGCTGAGAGAATTCACAACAAAATTTAATAATTTACTCTGTGTTTGCCAGAGCCCACACCTTACAATTCAGTGAAGTGGGATGAGTGGAAAGGCTCCCATTCAAAAGAAAATTACATTTTAAATGGCTTGAAACCAGTACAAAAAGAACAGGCGGAGGAGGCCTTCACCCAGCTTACATGCCTGTTGTTTCACTCTTAATTCTACTTCATTAAAATAATAGACATAAAATATACAGTTGTGTTATGTCTGTGTCATCTATTGATTAATCAATAAGATAGGGATATATGATCAGTCTGACTAACACCATACATCACCTAACTCTGGATATTTTCTGTCAAGACACAAACACAATGTGCAGCAGTTGTATTTGACAGAGGTACCCATTTGCAGAATTAAATAACATTATCCATTGATTTATTACTAGCATGCTCTAATAAAACAGTTGTAACGCATGAATGAATGCATTGTTTTGCTTAGCTAGTTTCCTTACAGCTTGAAGAGGACACCTGCTGCATATTCATGATGAACTTGTAAACAGGTATTTTCCTTTTGTGATAAAGGTTTGCTTTCAAGGCCTACATTTTTCTGTCCTGGGTCTTAGATAGTGGTGATTCTGAAGAAAGGGACATCTCATACTGTATTCTTTTATCATGCTCATCGTTTCATTGCAAAACAGACAGGTCAGAATTATGGCATTATAAAGACATACTTTAAGGTTCATTCATCATTGAAATGATGGTTCTCAGTAACAATTTTCCTCTTAAGACATTTTGTCAAAGACAATTTTGCAAGCTAACTTGCAAAATTAATTGGGTACAACCACTAAGGATTTTTTTCAGTGGCAGAATTTTTTACTAGAAATTCTACAGAAGAGTTTTACTACAGCCAAACAAACAAACATTGCTATAAGAAGATATAAAAACCTGTCTAATCCAATACATTATAGAAAAAGTTAAGATCCATTATTCTTAGTTAACACTAAAAATCTCATATCATTGCGGATTTTCATGAAAAAAAAATGTATCTAAACGATCAAGGGGTAAACGTTAACATTATATAAAGTTATTGTCTGTTTTTACCTGCATTATTATCAATCTTTAATATTGTTTTTTGTATCAGTAAGGTGCTGCTGGAGTATGTGAATTTCCCCTTGGGATTAATAAAGTATCTATCTATCTAATCATTATTTATATATCATAATTAAAATTAATTTAGTCTACCAACAGAAATACGTCAGACAAAAACTACTATATTAGATGCAGAACAAATTATTTTAGCATTAATATACTTTGGATAATAATGTTAAAAACTTCATCATCAAACAGTAGTTTCAAACTTAGCAAAATATCTTTGTAATTTATCATGCTCCAAAAGCTAGTTATTTCCTTCACCTTGGGACTCCATGCTAAATGCTGCAAAATGAATCTGAATATGTTTTAATTCCAATACCTACTGGCCAAAAAAAAAAAAAAAAATTGCTAGCAAAGTCCTCACAAACATTGATTCACACAGAATAGGAATAAACAATATTAGTGGCAGTTAGCTAAGATCTCTCAAAATTTCCTTGCTTTAATTAAGGGATTTAATTCAAAAAGTTTCCAGTAATTGCTTACTGCATAAATGAAAACTGGGCGGCACGGTGGCGCAGTGGGTAGCGCTGCTGCCTCGCAGTTGGGTGATCTGGGGACCTGGGTTCGCTTCCCGGGTCCTCCCTGCGTGGAGTTTGCATGTTCTCCCCGTGTCTGCGTGGGTTTCCTCCGGGCGCTCCGGTTTCCTCCCACAGTCCAAAGACATGCAGGTTAGGTGGATTGGCGATTCTAAATTGGCCCTAGTGTGTGCTTGGTGTGTGGGTGTGTTTGTGTGTGTCCTGCGGTGGGTTGGCACCCTGCCCAGGATTGTTTCCTGCCTTGTGCCCTGTGTTGGCTGGGATTGGCTCCAGCAGACCCCCGTGACCCTGTGTTCGGATTCAGCGGGTTGGAAAATGGATGGATGGATGGATAAATGAAAACTACTGTATGTATATAATCTTCTGCTTGAAAATATATAATTAAGTTTATGACAAAAAATATCAGCTTTCATATATTTTATATAAATCTATTATATATATCTTTATTTAACACATCAGTGATGCATTGGTTAGTAATACTACTTCACTGTTCAATGGCATTGAGTTTGAACCAGTTACTGGAACTTCTGACTACTGTCTGTTAAAAATGAATGCCACAAAATCATGCAACAGAACACACACCTGACTGCATGCATATATATCCCCTGTATTGAGATCCATTAGGACCATTGTACCACCACTGTGATTTCAAACAGAGTAACCATCAGGTAAATACAGTAAAACATTGCTAAAATGCAGTAACATTTTGCTTCCAACTGGCATAATACAGAGCAAAAAAATAAGAGGAGGGTGTATTATAGCTGGACTGATTTCGAAAGAAAATAATTCACTGTCTCCAAGCTGTTCATTAAAATGCATCAGTTTTATGGGAAGAATTTAAAAGAAGATCATTTTGATGAGCCCAGCCATAGGTTAAAAAATAACTTGGAACCAGGCAATAATGTTACCAGAAAAAGGATGAAACTATAAATATGAATTTGTGGAATATGAAATGGATTCTGCCTCAGATTTAGGCAGTCCAGGAGCTCTAAGAGCTGGGCAGCAGAATAATTAGAGGGTGTGTCCACATGAATGTTCAGATCTCCAAGAATCAGTACATTTGATGATGTTGTACAGAAAGATGAGAGCAGCTCTTTCATTTCTGTAATGAAATCAGGGTGTTGTTTTGGTGGTTGGTAAATAAGAAGTATTGTTATGAAAAGTGGATGCTTGCAATTAATTGCCAGGCATTCAAAAGTTGAGAATTTAGGAAGGGAGAGAAGTGATAATTGAAAACCTATCTACAGCCAGACCACTGCCACGTCCAGAGCTGCAGGCCTTTTCGAGGTAGATGTACACAGCAGGGTAGAACTCGTTGAAAACTGAGTATACAGTGGAACCTTGGTTTGCGAGCATAATTTGTTCCGGAAACGTGCTTGTAGTCCAAAGCACTCGTATATCAAAGTGAATTTCCCCATAAGAAATAATGGAAACTCAGATGATTTGTTCCACAACCCAAAACTATTCATATAAAAATGATTAATACAAAATATAAAGTAAAAATACATAAAACAAATTAACCTGCACTTTACCTTTGAAAAGAATCATGGCTGGTGTGAGTGAGTTTCTAAACTCTTGTGGGATTCCGCCCAAAGGGACGACACGCGGAAGAGCGTCCCAAAGCAATCGCAGTCTCCCAGCACTGTAGCAGTTCGCCATAAAAGCGAATCGGAAAAGATCGCGGACATGCTATAAGCGCCTGCCGTTGATAGGTGATACAAGGAACAAGGAACATTATAAATGCGCACGGCCCTGCCTGACTGCTGTGTCTGTTTCAAGCTGAATAAAGCTGGTGTTGCTAAAGTACTGACACTCAGCTTTGTGTTTTAGTGTGCAAGATGGGGACTCGCATGTCACAGCGAACACGCGCGCGAGCACGCACACACACACACACACACACACACGCACACACACACACACACAAGCGCGCGCACACACAGTCACAATGCTAATGCTGTAGTAAACAGTATACGCTCGTACGGATGTTTACTATGAGTGAGGCACGCCGACTCAGACGGAGAATAGGATACAATTGCCCACAATCCCGCAGCGAGAGAGAGAAGAACCAGCTCAGTTGTGATCACATGACGCTCAGCAGACAGAGTATACATACTACTCGTACTGCAAGACCTCGCTCGTTTATCAAGTCAAAATTTATTAAAAATTTTTGCTCGTCTTGCAAAACACTCGTAAACCAAGTTACTTGCAAACTGAGGGTCCACTGTACATCGGATTTATGCCAGGTCAAACAAATAATGTCAATCCCCCTGTCTACAATGAGATTATAAATTAGACAGGCTTTATTTGTCAGGGACTGAACATTAAAAAGTTCAATTTTGATGTTTAGCGAGGTGTTGCTTTTAACCAGAGGACGAAGAAAGCTGACATCCACTTCAGGCTTTCCGTCTCGCCTGGACCGCCACCGAGCAGTGTTTTTAGTCTCCGTGGTAATGGCGCTTGGATGACATGTTCGGGCTGCCACGGAGCGAGGTGCTGCTGACCACAAGGACGGAATGGAGCTCCTGGTCTTGACGTAAACAAACTGCCGACCAGATCCCCTATGGACATAGCGGGGACGACGGAGGAATCCAAGTTGTTTGATGACTGTGATTGTTCAGCTCCAACAGTTGCGATGGCAGATACCGAAGCATGCCGGCGAGCGGAGGAGATATGGCCCCGATGTAAATAGTCGGCTATAGTCCTTATGTGAACAGTTGGACAGCTGTGGTGCAAATTGCAAAGGACTCCAGAAGCAAGACAATCACCAAGATCCCAATGACAGAGCCGACATTCAGAAAATGTAATACGGACCGATACAGGCCAGCACTGATGACACAGTGCAAGTCGGGGCAACAAATGCCACAGGTAGGATTTCTCCAAAAGCAACGATACTAAACACTGTAAGGCGTTAACAGCAAATTACATCTGCTAAATGCTAAAGTTCTGTATAGTATCCAGAAAACAGCTACAATCAAAATGACATTCAAGTAATAAAAATACTTAAGTAATGAATATAGTGTGGAGAAGCGGTGAATATATATAATGCTATCAGAAACTAGCAATATTTTTTTAAAAAAAGTAAATCAGTTTTTGATGTTCCAGAAAAAAAGACAGTATAGACTCAGAAATAATTAAACCCTCATTAGGGGCAAAACTGAATTTCAATTTACTTTCTGGCATTTACAAATTCAGTCATGGATTGTGATTGGGGCACTGAAGCTGTGGATTCAGTAATCACAGTGCTTCGATCAGACAATTTCATGGAAAATGTATTAAGTCCAAAAGTTGAATACTCCCATGGTTGTATTTTAGAAAAAGGAACAACTATACAGGAAGATATTTCTTGGATTTCTCCAAATGCACTTGTGCAGTGGTGGAGTAACATACACATGAACAATTACAATGTATATGTAGGTAAATACTGCGGTGGGTTGGCACCCTGCCCAGGATTGGTTCCTGCCTTGTGCCCTGTGTTGGCTGGGATTGGCTCCAGCAGACCCCCGTGACCCTGTGTTCGGATTCAGCAGGTTGGAAAATGGATGGATGGATGTAGGTAAATAGAGTTTCTGCAACGTTCACATATCAAAGGTCTCCCCATCTGAGAATATTCAAAAGGAAGGGGAAAAACTTTTAGAAGAAAATTTCATAGCCATAATTTCCTTTCTTTATACTATTATATGGGAATGAAATAACAACAAAAATCAGAAACAATAATCAACGAACAATTATGTGCATCATATCAATAGGTTTATGAATAAAAAACAAAAAAAAAAAACAGAGAATAAAATCCATTTTGAAATTTCAGGAAGCCACTAACAGTTTTATTAAAAACTTTGTTTGCTTTTTACTCCTAATTCATTGGGTTTAACAACATCAAACAGTGCATTTACTTGGAAAATTATTACTGTTGAGGGCAAAGTACATAATTTTTAGAAGACTTCAGCACTACCCATGATTAGCCTGACAATAAAATATCCTTAGGAGAGAACATCCTTAGTTTTATAACATATATTGGATTTTTTTTAAACTACATGTTAAGCTGGAAAGAACAATTGTTTAAAATATAGTTATTTTTATGATCATTTTTTTATTTATTTAATACAACTTATAAAAATACATTGTAATGCATTAAGAGAAACAAAACTCAAGACAGTACCCACCCATAGATATAAAGGATAAAGCTTTCCAAATCGACCTACCCACCAAACCTTCCAACACTCCATTTTTAACCCCAAAGAGAGGGAGACCAGAGAAAGAGGGGATCTAGCTGGCTAAGATTACTTCAGGACACCATTCATAACAAAATAAACAAACAAACAAGAAACCAATAAATGTCTGCTTCTCCACGGTCATAGATTGAATACCTCAAGGATGGTCAGATATGAAAACCTCTCAATACAGTATATATTAATAAAAACTAAAAACAAATATGCATATTTACCTCTTGATGACACTCAACTGCCATTTCAGACAGAAGTGAGGAAAAATAACTTGGATTTTGCAGCAGAATTCTTCCTATTACTCCAAGATATGTTGACATTACTACAGGGTACCTCTAAAACATAAAAATAAATGACATGTTAACATATTCAAAAAAGTTACCAACTAGCAATACAGCTACAAGCAGGACCTGACAAATGTTATTTTGTACACATTTGTTGAAGAATTTACTTTTATGATCAAGTGCACACAAACTAGCAAAAGAGGGTGAGGCATCCAAGCACCCCAGGCAATCTGACCCTAAACTGTACTGTCCGACTTTGGTCTATTCCAGGCCCCAAAAATAAGAAACAAGCTTTTAAAGTTCAAAATACTTTACATGTCCCAAAATATGCCAATATTCGTTGCAAGAGAAAGAAAAAACATAAAACTTTTGGCTTGAGATACAACTCCAAATACAGTCTATATAAAAAAAGATTTATTTAAATGTAATCAAAAAAGCAAAACATGGAAAAACAAGAAAATGGCAAAAGGTTTGCCTAAAATGGCAACTCACTGCAAACAAGTCCTATTCTGAAATTCAAAAATTGTGAACTCCAGACAGAAGCAAAAATTTCAAGAGCCACAAAAAAATAATGCTCACCAATAATGCACTTCTCAAAAAACAATCACACATGGAACCACAGAAGGCTGAGGGCAGTCCTTCAGCAATGACATCAGGGTGGCCACCTCAAGAGGTTCCACCCACAAAACATAAAGAACAAAAGACAACATGTAATACACAGACCAATATTCACAAAATTTACATGCCTGAAATAAACACATGAAAAATAACCGTTTAGAATAAACAAAAAAGGAAAATAAACATAAACGAGGAAGCACACCCTGGCTGTAACATAACACTGAAAAACAATATTGACCTAAATAGCATGCTCTTCTCAAAGAGTTTTCTAATTTTCTTAAATAATGGTTGAGTGGAATCAACGACGTCGACTACAAAAAATCATTGACGCAGATTTTTTATTGTTGACACGTCATAAACAGAACCTTCAATAGAGGCTCCAGTCACAAAGAACCACATTAGTTTTTGTAACTGCAATGCACTACATGAAGGTCTGGGGCAGTATCGTTTGTTATTGTTTGTCAAGACTGCACCCAGTCCTACCAATGAAGAAGAACGTCTGAGGAGAAGAAGAATGTAGAGGAAAATAAACATGGTTGCAATGGCGAGTCAGATAGAGGAGGGGGAAGGAGATGGGAAAAAAATTGAGACAGAAACTTTCTAAAGTATGCAAACACTTCACCAAAAAAAAAGTTGAATGCAGATTATGCAAAGCGGAGCTTTCTTTTCACTGCAATACCACCGCGATGCATGAGCATCAGAAATGCAAGCATCCCGGAGCTGTGATGCTGCCGTCTCTTGAGAGGTAAGTTTTAGCAAGTAACGTTAGTGTCGCGTGTTAACGTTGATGTTTGTACTATAATGTGTATATCAAGATTTCCACAATGATAGTTAACCCTTAGACCGACACATACTTGGGGATTAATGCACCCCTGGACGCCAAATACTTTTTAGCTGCACTTTTTAAGTAAACGTAACAATTCACAAAGAAAATGTGAAATTTCAATGGAACGCATATTTTTTTTCATGCAAAGAGCATCACAATTACTGCAACACTGATCATTTTACACACTGCAAATGAACTGTAAAAACTATAAAAAAAATTACTGCAATAATCTATTATTATATGTTCAAGGTGCAACTGAAGCCATTGATGAAATTCAGTAAATCGCCGTGCCAACTACGCTAGAACTGGCTGCACACAGAGGTAAGTGCTGACGCTTGCAGGCTAGTCTAGTGCTGTGGCTGAATTCCAGGGACAGTGATGCTGCAAGGCGCCAGTGGTCATGAGCTGGCTGCTCAACGAATATACGGCACTGACTGATCAGCTCCGGCGTGCTGGCAAATTGCTTTGTGAAGCGACTATAGCTGGGTGCGGCATTCAATGAATGTATGTCGCCGCATATACTCGGCTTTGGCGTGCTCCCAAATTGCACAGGAAACCGACTGCAGCCAGTTGTGGCGTTCAACAAATGTACTTTTCCGAATATACTCGGCTCCGGCGTGCTGGCAGATTGCGGTGGTAAATGGCAGTTTAAAGGTTAAGTGATTATAATTTCAGTTATGTTTGCTAACGTGTTTGGAGCTATAGTAAACGAGTGAATAGGAGTAGCTGAGCCGTCCTAGTTTTTTTTTTTCTTTTTTCATATAATATTTGAGTTCATATGAATAGTAAACCATCTCTAATTAATGTCAGGTAACTTGTGTTTTGGAGTATATCAGTAATCAGCTTGTTACATATTTTAGTCCGTTATTTTTTTATTTTGGCATAATACAGTACATGATGTGATAAACTACAACACTCTTCCTTCAGAGTGTTATGATTAAAACATCTTTCTCTGTCTGCAAAATCATTCTTGTGTATTCCTGCTACCTCTACTCCCTCTGAACGTTTCTTCTCAGGAGCTGGGAACATTGTCTCAAAGAAGAGAACCAGCCTCACACCAGAGCATGTCGAAATGCTCACGTTCCTGCACTGCAATCAGGAATACATGAACTGAATATTTTATAAACTGTACATTGTTTTATTTTATTTGAATTGAAGCTTTATTTAAACTTTTGGACTTTAAGACACACCAGTGGCCATTTTTGGTTAAGTTAAATGCACTTTTTTTGTTTAAAGACTATGTGCACTTTAGTTTGTATTGTTTAATGTATTTCTTTTTTATTGTGATGGCCACACTAATATAAAACATCTGATTATTTTCAAATTCATATGTTTCGCTGATTATTTTAATTTGATTATTATTAATTTTAGTCGTGTTAATGCAGAGACATCAGGGTGACATTCACAGGTGGACAGATGTGAGCAGATGAGGTAAGACATGCACTGGAGCCCAGAACAGGATGTGCAACCACAGGTCGCAGGCATCAAAATAGTCAGGCATGAAATAATCATGACTAATCGACTACCAAAATAATCATTAGTTGCAGCCCTATTACTGGGTATGACAATCAATACATATCAATCAATATAATATTAAATAAAGTCTGCATAGCTAGCCACTGGAAGACATACACAAAGCACTGGAACTCTGTTGTTATAGTACTTTCCCTTTTACCCTAATAACTGCTTTTATTCTGGTTAATAACTTCAAGCCTGCTAAAGCTATGTAAATCACATTTTAGAAAAGGCAGGTAAAGTTTTTCATGTAATATGTAGTTTCTGCCCAAGGTCATCTGTTTCATCATGTACTTTTCCTGTTGAGTAAAACATCATGCAAAGTACACTAGATGGATGTTTAGAGTTGGTAAAAATTATTAAAGACATGTTGCTCAATTGCCTCACAGTTAGGAGACCCGGGTTTGCTTCCCGGGTCCTCCCTGCGTGA
Source organism: Erpetoichthys calabaricus (assembly GCF_900747795.2). Lineage (NCBI taxonomy): Eukaryota > Metazoa > Chordata > Cladistia > Polypteriformes > Polypteridae > Erpetoichthys > Erpetoichthys calabaricus. The sequence goes on along the minus strand of NC_041400.2, from coordinate 139,424,412 downwards.
AGTTTACATGTTCTCCCTGTGTCTGCGTGGGTTTCCTCTGGGTACTCCAGTTTCCTCCCACAGTCCAAAGACATGCAGGCTAGGTGCATTGGCGATTCTAAATTGTCCCTAGTGTGTGCTTGGGACAAACCCCCTGCCTGGGGTTTGTTTCCTGCTTTGCGCCCTGTGTTGACTGGGATTGGCTCCAGCAGACCCCCATGACCCTGTAGTTAGGATATAGCGGGTTGGATATTGGATGGATGGATGAATATTGCTCAATGACACAAAGAGCCTGTCAGTATTGCATATTCTATACTCCAAGCATAACTCCTCCAAAGACTATTTCATCATTATTACTTGAGCTGAAAACTGCTCCCACGCTATTAAGCGTGATGTCTTGCAGTCTACAATTAAATGATTACTGAAGTAAGAAGTTTAAAAGTTATCAAAAAAATAAACCTTCCTGTTGCTTGTTATTAAGGTTATGCTCCAGTTATAACATCTCTTGCATTACTTAGCATGTTCATGATACTGCACTCCCTTAGAAAGTTCAAGATAAGAATCCTTTGATGTTATAGAATAACATGAATATCCAATATATTATTTAAATTTCCAAAATAAAAAGTTCAAAGAAGTGAGGCATCTATCACTTGGTTTTAGTTATATTGAAACTAGAGTCAATCCTCTACTTTTTCAAGGGTAACATGGCAAAAAACTGCGCCAACGTCAAAGACGTGAATGTTAATTTCACTGAACCTATGGAAAAGAAGAGGTTAGGTTCCTGTGACAACCAAAAAATTGTAACCTTGTGTCTGAGATTGCTAAACACTTTTCTTCATAGAATTATTTTCCAAAAACATTATTTTTGATAACATGCACTCTTCAAAAAATTGGTAATATGCAAAGCATTTCTTCCCACTTGTCATTCCCAAGAATTCTGTGACCTTGTGTGCTATCACATCCCGCATCGATTATTGTAATTCCCTACTGGTAGGTACTCCTTCTAATCTTATATCACAGCTCCAGCTTATTCAAAACTCAGCTGCAAGAGTCCTTACTCAAACCAGCAGCAGCGAGCACATCACACCCATCCTGCTCCGTCTTCACTGGCTCCCTGTGTCTTACAGAATTGAATATAAAATCCTACTAATAACCTACAAAGCCTTAAATAACCTTGTGCCAAACTACATCACTGACCTTCTCCATCACTATGTGCCTGCCCGCCCACTAAGGTCCTCTGATTCTGGCAATCTTGTTGTGCCCCACACTAATCTACACTCCATGGGTGACAGGGCCTTCAGCTGTATAGCGCCCAGACTCTGGAATGACCTACCGAAATTAATCAGGTCAGCTGACTCAATGAATTCTTTAAAAAAACAACTCAAAACTCATCTTTTCAGGAAGGCTTATAGCTCCACTTGACTTTATTACCCTTCTCTCAGTTTACCTCTCTGTCAAGATGCTCACGTAACCTGTATGTGTGTGTGTGTGTGTGTAAGACTACCAATTATGTTGTCTGTTAGGCTTTTTCTCTGAATTCACTGTCGTAATCTTCTTTATTTATTTATCTGGTTTGTACAACGCTATATACTGTATACCCTGCCGTTCTTTCTTATATTCTGTAAGTGACTTGAGCATGGGAAAGGCGCTATATAAATAAAATGTATTACTATTATTATTATTAATATTTTATTAAAAAAAAAAACACACACATTGCTATTAGAAGAGGCTTTACATCTAACACCCTGTCCATAGCTTGAAGATTACTGGAGAGCATGAAGGACTCACCAGCTTGAAGTAATCCTTCATGTGCTGCTTGAGATCTTTAACTCTAGAATCTGTGAAGCCTGCAAAAATATTTGTAATGCTTGCCCACGTTAATTTTACTCACACCTCCTCATCACTGCATTAATTGCGCACCAATAGTGCCTTTGTTTTGCAAATGAGGCAATCGGCCACAAGCACTCAGCCTGCTATCCCATCCTCCATGGAGGCAGTTTAAGTCAGACACAAAATTCTCACAGCTGAAGTCTGTTTATTTGGGAATGACGTGTCTGGAATTGCATAGGAAAATAAAATATCGTTATTTGAAATACATACATTTCATGTGAGTTCCGTGTCTACAACGATCTGTGTAAATTTAGAAAGACATTTCTTGCAAGGAAACCCATACTTTAAAGAAATTTTTTCATATATTATATAGTAACAGCAACAAAATGTTGATGTGAAGTGTGTAATGTGTGAAGACTGAAGTCCAAATAGAAAATAAACACTTTCACGCAAGGTATAACAAAACAAGTGTGCTTTTATTTGAGAAAAAAAGAAGAAAAAGAAATTGTGCAATTTACATGTTGCTGTCAATGTGTAAAAACTGAAACCCAAATATCAACTGATACGAAGTAAACAAGTTTGCACTACTGTATGTGTGTGTTTGTGTCTTTTACAGTAGAAATGTTGTGGTTTCACAGATATCTGCTTTGCTGGTGCAGGGGTAAGAACTGTTGCTTCATAATCTAGACGTTGTTGGTATGATCCCGGATCCTCCCGGCATTTAGCTCTTTGATTGGTGGCCTGCTATAATTGTTACTATCATATAATAAAAACGTAAATTTGATTTGAATCTCAAACAAATCAACAATACAAGTGTGCTTTTACTCAAGAATAAAACTGAATAAAAACCCAATAAAAAAAAAAACTTCACATAACAGCACACTTGTTTCATTATACCATATCTTTACTTGAAAACTATCTATGTCAGATCGAGGGGGAGCATTAGCGTGACAAAGAGAATAAAACAAACACTAACTTTTACATGTACCAAAACTTTACATTGGCTGTTAAGAATCTAACTTGTGTGCAAGGGACTTACACTATACTTTGGGGGCATAATTGCAAAATAAATATTGATTTATTTAAGCAAAATAATGAAAATATGCAACAAATGCACAGGGAGCTCTTTAATTTAAAGAGGTAGAGAGAACAAGACAGGTGAAGCACCAGAAGGATGATTGCTGCTCCCAAAACTGCATGCATCGCATTAAGTTACTCCATTGCTCCACTGATTTTTTTTTTCCACTTCACATATCTGAGAAGCTCACAAATGTGTGTACTTACCAATGTAAAGCACAAAAGTTAAACATGTGAATGAGGATTGACTGTGTATAGGTACTACAGTTCACTCAGGTAAGAAAGACCAACATTTTGAGTTAAGGTAGTTATACTCACTAATCATGACTTGGGAAAGTGGTAACATGTTGCATGTTGATTACCAATTTTTACTAAGAAGTTCTCTGTACTCTGTATATGTGACAACAAGAACCCTATAAAACCAGGAGGGCAGCTTCTCCTAGACCTTTCAATGTTTCATCATACAAAAATTATATCACCAACTAGCTTAGATAAAGTATCTTGCAGTGCATCACTGTTGCTCATCAAGCACATTGCATACGGTAAATCACAAAAGTGCCCTACCAGAGGCTACAATCATTGCTGAAATTTTCAGCAAAGCTAGTGTTATTAATTCCTTATTAAAATCATTATACTTTGCATCATGTGTTTTTAAATTGGGTCAGAATATGTCTATACATAAAAAAAAATGCTTTTATATTTCTATTAAATATATTTTACATTATATATAAACAATGTACAAGATCAAATAAACTATAAGAGCAGCAAAGATTATATTTAATTTGTATAAAAAGAATGGGAAAAAATTAATAAAATCATAAGAGTAGTACTGAAAAAAAAACATACCTCTCCATCTATGACGCCTCGAAATACAGAAGGTAAAATTGGCTGGAACACATGGGGACCAAGCATTGGATTAACTTTGATAACTACTTCAACAACCTAGAAAATGAACATAAACAATGCTATGTATTATCTTTGAGTCATTTTATTGAAATGTTCATGTGTATTGACCACAAAGTGGAGGCAGCATTAAAAATTGAACTGAGAGAAAGAACATAGAACATAAGGAATCTGACAAACGAAAGGAGGCCATTCAGTCCATCAAACCCATTTGATTTCTTTTTTAATACTGTGAACAGCGACTCAAACATCATGGAGGAACTGATGTGGAATACCTGGTTGACTTACTGTATGTATCATCCCTGTACCAGCAAGCAGAGAGTTGCTCTAATTCTTTCCCAATATCAGACCCAGTTTTTTCAGAATGCATGTCTTGATTTCCATTCATATCTAATGAAAATACAGGTGCCCTGTTCATCCTTTCAGGAGAGCTCCTCCCCAAGAGTGGTAAACAGCTCCTGTGGTTCTCCAGTATTAATGAGTTTCCATTGATCACAACTGGTGAGGAGGGCAGAGACAGGTCTCCATCACCCATTGAAGGACTTTCTGAAGACCCCGTTTCCAACAATGGAATCTTTAGACTGAACATTCTTTCAACCCTCTTTGCTACTTCACTGCTGCCAAGTTCCCCTACACATCCAGATCGAATGATAGAATCTGTGGGTATCTGGGCAGATTCCATGTCCATGTTCAAATCCAAATCACTTCCATAATTCTGATGCACACTGTCAAAAATCCTGCTTAGTGAGCTAGTGAACTAGTCTCTCAAAAATAACATGGAAAAGAATGACAAATGTCTGGTATGAATCCACAATCTTGGACAAACAGCCCAGTGCAATACTTCGAATAAGCAGTGTTGCCACAATGACATCAAATGATGCAACTTCTGGTAGGTATGGCCTACCAACCAGGACCCACATTTAGCGAGAAGTGATCAAATCTGTGGCTCCTATTTAAAAAACATGCCTATCACAGAAGCAATTGACCCTCAGAAACTTGCCTTCTGATTGGGTTCTGACTGAGTCTGACAGATCTCTTCCTATCTGAGTTTCTTCAAGTTTCCAATTGCCTTTGGATTGCCATTATCACTGGAATTTACAACTTTCTACAGTGAAATATTGCCCAAGTAGTACATTAGAGGGTGTAGTAACACAATCTGTTCCAACTCTGCTTTAAGACAGACAGAGGGTTTTAAAGTAATCAACATAAGTTGAGACACCTGTGCAAATTGTTTGCTTCAACCTACAAGGCTTAATTTACTTAAATCGCTGCAGAAAATTTGTAGGTTGTAACCTATTAACTGTTTCCTGATGGAGGCCCATTTCTAATATTCTGAAATTTCCTTTGTTCAGTTTTTGCTGAGACTTTAAATTATATAATTTTAAAAAGAGGTGGACAAATGATAAGTATTGAGGTGAATCTATTACATTTTGGGATTGTTTGGCAGGCAGAGGTACATAAAATATTGTATAAGAAAAGAGGAATAGATTCAACCAAATAACAAATCCTAGAAGATAAAATTTCTAAGCCTGTAGAAAAACTAAAATATACTTAAAAAAAAACAATAAACTATCACTTAAAGAAACAAAGGTTACATTCAAAGACATAAATATAAAAAAATTGTGGAGATATCTTAAGCTTACAGTGTATGCAGCAATATTTGTCAACTAGAAAGTTACTGCAAAAAGAATGAAAAACTCCTAAAGCAAAAATTGAAAGACACGTCTGTCACTACAAGAAATGTATGTATGTTACAATTTCTTCTATGAAGTACCCACCGTTTTGCATGTCTGCCTCAAAATATTTCTAATATTGTTTCCGTATCTTTAATAAATTGTGTACAACTGTACTGCTGGTAAATAGATGGCAATCAGTGTTGACTAGAACACATAGCAAAGCACAAAGACAGTGTTTAAACAAGATTTCCATTACATGGTTAACCAAGCAGGTGTGATTTGGTGGACATTTGCTTAGTGTATGTACAGCTCTAATCCAGTAACAGGACAAAAATTAGGCAGTGTCATGCCCCTTTCAGCTTTAACTCCCTGTAGAGTTGCCTTTTTGATACAAGGCAGATGTCTGAAGTTACCATTCAGTCTAACCTCATGAAGAAAGTTTTATTAATATACCAGGAGACGCTATGAAAGAGATTTTAGTGCTTGTATGTCATTCCTTTAGGCAAAATTAATTTGCATAAAAAGATGAGCATGGGGATTGTTAAACATTCTTGGTAAAAATCGAATAATATTATAGATGTGAATAATAGCATATTATAAAAAGGGTGGATAAAAAATGGATCTCCATACTATATATAATTGTATGCTAATTAAACTAGCAGAAGTGACATATACTGTACACTGTATGTGTGATTGTGTGTGTCCATTTATGTCTAATAACCCATAACCCATTATTACAAAGTGAAAACATTTTCCAAAAACATTTTCAGATTTATTAAAAATCAAAAACTGAAATCAGAGAGATTCAGACTTTTAATTCAGTATTTTGCAGCAGCCTCTGAGGCAGCAATTGCAGCTTAAGTCTTCTTGAGTAAGTCTGCATAAACTTTGCACACCTGGATTCGGGCAGTAAACACTAGAATCTCGGAAGCCTACGGAAAAAGTAGTAATGCTGGGCCACCTTACATTCCTTTGCACCTCTTCATCAACGTCTTTGATTTGGAAATGTGTCAATCAGCACAAGCAGCAAGCAGACTCCAGGCCTGTTTATCTGGGAGTGAAGTGCCTCGAGTTGTATAAGGTAAACAATATATTGTTATTTGGAATACATACATTTCATGTGTGTTCTGTTTCTACAACGATCTGGGTAAATGTTGGATGACAGAAAATGCGAGACAAGAAATGTTGAACACATAACTAAAACAAACTTTTTCCATGTATTTTATTCATCTCCTAATTGACTCTTTTGGTTTGTACATTACTGTGTGGATTACAGCCCAAAGTAAAATTTAATTGAAGTTTTAATTAATTTCTTGCAAAATCTTTCCAAAAACAAGAGACAAACTGATAACCTCGGTCTGAATATTTTGGTGAACAATTTAATCTAAATTTATCCTAGAAAATCTGAAAACTATGATGTTGTTGGCAATTTCTTTAATGCGATGAAATGGGAGGCCCTGTCAACAATGACAAGAATGGTTGTAAATCCTTTTAGGGGCGGAATGTGGAGTTAAAAAAATCTAATGATGTATTCTCCCAGGGCTTTTGTGGTGGACCTAACAGTTGCAAAACAATTGCGAAAGACATAAAAGTTGTCTTTGTGCTGGTGAACCAAATACTTTTGAAAATTATTTTACATAGTCTTAAAATACTAATATGCCCAGATACATGCATACATAACGTAAGCCTAGATAAGAGACTTATCAACTAGCAAAGAAATTAAAAATGCAACATTAGAATGTTTAGTGTTATTGATTATTGGTTGTTGATGAAAATTTACACTGGTTAATAAAGCAGAATATTTGGAAGACGTACATGGGACTTGTGGCCTGACTGAGAAGTACCATGGGATGGATAAGTTCACTGACTACATCAACTTCTGTATGGACATTGTAGTTCCAGTAAGAACTGTACTCTGCTATGCTAACAACAAGCCATGGATTACAAGTGACATCAAGGGCCTTTTGAACCAGAAGAAAAGGGCTTTTAAAGACGGTGATCAGCATGAGCTCAAGCGTGTGCAGAAGGAACTCCGAGTCCAGCTCAGGGCGGCGAAGGAGCAGTACAGAAGAAAGCTGGAGCAGAAGTTGCAGAATAACAGCATGAAGGAAGTGTGGGATGGGATGAAGATCATCACTGGCTGCAGCTCGAAGCGGGGTGCCACCATCGAGAGAGACGTGAAGAGAGCAAACCAAATGAACAACTTCTTTAACAGGTTTGACCACCCTAACCCACTCTCACTCTCAACTCGGAGTACTGCACCCTCCACACATCCTTCTGCTGATACCAGCATAGGAGAGACATCCCCACCCATAATTACAACAGCGCAAGTGAGCAGAGAGCTGAGGAGACTTCGTGCCAGCAAAGCAGCGGGTCCAGATGGAGTATCGCCACGACTGCTGAAGGTCTGTGCATCGGAGCTGGGGGGTCCTCTACAGCGCATCTTCAACCTGAGCCTGGAACAGGGGAGAGTCCCGAGGCTTTGGAAAACATCTTGCATCACCCCAGTCCCAAAGGTATCACGTTCTAATGAGCTGAATGACTTCTGGCCTGTTGCTCTGACATCACATGTGATGAAGACCATGGAGAGGCTGCTGCTTCACCACCTGAGGCCACAGGTTCAACACGCCCTCGACCCTCTGCAGTTTGCATATCAGGAGAAGTTGGGAGCGGAGGATGCCATCATCTATATGCTACATCGATCCCTCTCTCACTTGGACAGAGGCAGTGGTGCTGTAAGAATTATGTTTCTAGACTTCTCTAGCGCCTTCAACACAATCCAACCTCTGCTCCTTAGGAACAAGCTGACAGAGATGGGAGTAGATTCATACCTGGTGGCATGGATCGTGGACTATCTTAAAGACAGACCTCAGTATGTGCGTCTTGGGAACTGCATGTCTGACATTGTGGTCAGCCACACAGGAGTGCCACAAGGGACTGTACTTTCTCCGATCCTGTTCAGCCTATATACATCGGACTTCCGACACAACTCGGAGTCCTGCCACACGCAAAAGTTCGCTGATGACACTGCTATCGTGGGCTGCATCAGGAGTGGGCAGGAGGAGGAGTATAGGGACCTAATCAATGACTTTGTTAAATGGTGCGACTCAAACCACCTACACCTGAACACCAGCAAAACCAAGGAGCTGGTGGTGGATTTTAGGAGGCCCAGACCCCTCATGGACCCCGTGATCATCAGATGTGACTGTGTGCAGATGGTGCAGACATCTAAATACCTGGGAATGCAGCTGGATGATAAATTAGACTGGACTGCCAATACTGATGCTCTGTGTAAGAAAGGACAGAGCTGGTTATACTTCCTTAGAAGGCTGGCGTCCTTCAACATCTGCAATAAGATGCTGCAGATGTTCTATCAGACGGTTGTGGTGAGCGCCCTCTTCTACGCGGTGGTGTGCTGGGGAGGCAGCATTAAGAAGAAAGACGCCTCACGCCTGGACAAACTGGTGAGGAAGGTAGGCTCTATTGTTGGCATGGAGCTAGACAGTTTGACATCTGTGGCAGAGCGACGGGCGCTCAGCAGGCTCCTATCAATTATGCAAAATCCACTGCATCCACTAAACAGTGTCATCTCTAGACAGAGGAGCAGCTTCAGCGACAGACTGCTGTCACTGTCCTGCTCTACTGACAGACTGAGGAGATCGTTCCTCCCCCAAACTATGTGACTCTTCAATTCCACCCGGGGGGGGGGGTAAACGTTAACATTATATAAAGTTATTGTATGTTTTTACCTGCATTATTATCAATCTTTAATTTAATATTATTTTTTGTATCAGTAAGGTGCTGCTGGAGTATGTGAATTTCCCCTTGGGATTAATAAAGTATCTATCTATCTAAAAAGCATGCATTATTGACATTGAATGTTGATGCCCAGATGTGAACGGTTGCCTTAGTTCTGCAGACTAGTCCATAATAACTTAAAAAAAAAAACACAACTGCTTATATTCTTTCACTATACAAAAGCTTTTTTCCCTACTTCACAAAGATACCGTATGCTGCTACTGAATTAGCAAAGCACTTGTGTGCATCACTGAGAGAGAATATTGAACAGGTACATAGCCAGGGCTTGTTGTGGGGCATTTTTCTGTTTTAGAGGAAGAGTACCTAATTAAAATGGTTACGGCACCTTGCGCTCTGACAGAAAACACTCCCTTCCCCAACAACCTCCCCTCACCATCTGGCATGGTCTTTGATATAATGTACTTCTAACAATGCACTCAAAACTTAGTGAGGAACCCCAACACCAGATAGATTATAAAATTGCATAAAATTTGAAATGCACTGTCAGGAGGACAAAAGAGGCTTTAAAAAGTAGCAGAAATTATTGGTATACACTTCAAGGACTTCAGGTAGTATGAAGATGGCCCTAGGATGGCAGCCACAGTACTTTGGTCTTCCATCTTTGTCTGTCTTTTTGTGTTAAATTCATTGTCACCATGCAAAATTACAGAACATATACACAGAAAGAGCTTCTGTATATCAGTTGCAGTGTGCCACCTGATGCAACTCCAGGTACTATAACTCCATCTGTGGATCTTACAACTTTGTTGATCACATGTGTTCATGCAGCTATATAGGTAGCGTGACGGCAGAAAAGCTGGTGTCCTGGCTCGATTCAGGAAGCGAGGATTACAACAACCACTGCCTGGAATATGTCTATCTAATGTGCACTCGCTGGCAAACAAAGTCAACAAATTGCAGCTATTAATATGTACTAAAACAGAAGTTTCTTTTTTATGTGTTCTGTGTTTTACTGAAATGTGCCTGGATGACTCTGTGCTAAAAAAAATTATTAGTGCCTTTATAATTACCTTAAATGACATAAGCTTGACATATACATAACAAATGTGTCACAAAAGTAAGTACTAAACAACAGTAGCAGTGTCAAGATTGTGGGGAGTGTGAACATGTTTCATGAACATTGCAGCAGTCTATTAGCCAGGAACAACAATATGAAGAATTTCTGTACTGTTATGGTTTGGTCTAGAAATGGCTCCATAAGCTGTATAATAACATTCTCGGAAAGCCTTTATCCCATGGGACGACTGTGGTCCTTTCCTAAATAAGGAGTTGCATTGAATGTGAACATTTCCAGGGTCTTGGCGTCTTCTATTCTGAAAGAATCTGCATTCTACTGAAACGCCACAGGGCACTTTGTATATAAATCCCTCATGTGCTACCTGTGAAAAAGATGCCATCATTATGTGCCCAAAAATAGTTTGGAAATATCCATCCATCCATCCATTTTCCAACCCGCTGAATCCGAACACAGGGTCACGGGGGTCTGCTGGAGCCAATCCCAGCCAACACAGGGCGCAGGGCAGGGAACCAATCCCGGGCAGGGCGCCAACCCACCGCAGGACACACACACAAACACCCACACACCAAGAGATTGGAAATATTCTTAAATAAATTTACACAGACTGAGATCAAAAGTATGTTTTTATTATATTAAATGTAATATAACGCAAACACACACACATACATTTGAATGTCTTTTGTGTATTGATTGGATACCCTTACCTCGAGAAAATAATACCAGGAATCTGATAAAATAATTATTGCTAGTTTCCCTCCATTAACACAAGGATGCCTAATAAACACAAAAGGCATTTTTTCTTAAATTGAAACCTTTACTGCTTCAAAGTGTACGTTTTAAGACTTTTTCTATCACCTATGGTCCCAGCTAGCCTAAAGACCCATTTTAAACTGTAAGAACAGACAAGGTATTTTTAAAATTTAAAATTTTAAATGCTTCACTTCAGAACACAATTGCAATTGGAAAATTTATATATACGAAGTCTGTCTATTAAATAAGAAGACTGTGTTGCTATCTCTTAAACAAAGCTGTGAGAACTGATTATGAACACTTGCTATGCAGGTTTAAACCTGTCCAACTAACACGGCAACACTCTCTGCCATTTAGTTGATTGTCAGTTACCATTTAATGCAGTTGTGTTTCCCCTTGAGTGCTGGAATCATGTGAAGTTTAAAAGTTGAGCAACGTGTCAATTTGAAATTTTTAGTAAAATTAAACAAAACATAAATGGAATCTTTTCAAATGCTTACGGAGTCTTACAGGGAACACTGCATGTCCTGTGCGCATGTGTTTTTCCTAAATTGAAATCAGTGCTTAAAAGAACACGTATTGACTCAATGGATGCAGTAAAGAAGAAAACGGCTAATGTCTTGCAACAGCTGACAGAAACTGATCTGCTCCATGTCTTCAACCAATGGAAACCAAAACTGCATTGGTGCATAATTGCGAATGGGGAGTATGATGAAGAGGACAAGCATTACAATTGTTATATAAATAAAAGTGAGTTATTGTGTCAGTCTCATTATTAAATAGACAGACCTCATACCATGATTGTGAAGAAATAACTTCCACTTGAAAAACACCAAACTTATTCTTTAAAATTCACAAAATATTTAAAAATTCCAAGCATACAAAACATAAATATAAACAAAAATGACTTTATGTGTATTTTGACAAAATGTTGTTAGATAACAGAATAAATATTAGGACACCCAGAAAAAATATTCAGCTCCTTGACAACTTCTCTAATTTTTCTACATTAAAATTTTGTTTTCTAGGATATTTCTATTTCAATGCACTGAAATGTAAAATGATTTTTTTTCTGATTTGCATTGCTTAAACCTTAACAAATACTGAAAAAAACAAGAATATATGCTGTTTGCGTAAGTATTAAATGTTCACTGTTTAATATTTTGTAGAGCCACCTTTTATAGACATAAAGCTTTGGATCTTACGGGTTTTTACCAGCTTTGCACATTGCTTGGGAGTTATTCTGGTACAGTTTACTTGGAAAATGCTTGTGCACAGCAATTTTTAAATAGTACCACAGATTCTATATCAGAGCTTTGACCTGGCCATTGCATGACAGTCACTTTTTTGTCCTTTAGCCAGCCCTAGCTTATTTTGGTCTTATGTTTGGGATCACTGTACTACTGAAAGATGAACTTTTGGCTAGGCATCGGTTTTCTATCAGACTGAAACAGGTTTTCTTGCAGTATTCTCTTGAATTATCCACCATCCATTCCTCCTTTTATCATTAACTATCCCTGGGCATCCTTCGTAAAGAGCAGGGTGTATCCTGATGTTCTGGCTAAATTGTCCACCATGGCCTAATCATTCCCTGCCTCTGATTGCATAACTATCTCTCACCCCTTCACAACCTAATAGCTCATGTGTGGTGAGCGTACTGGCACAAATTGGATACCATCGCATCATCCAGGTATCTAGAAAAGTGCTATATAAATGTAATTATTATTATTATTGTTATTAAAAATTGTAACAGAATGATAGGAAAATAATTGTTTTTCATACTGCTATTAAACTATTAATACAATTATTCAAACAGTCAACAGCTTCCATAAGGTGCAGTTTATATTTATTAAAATGTAAATGTCAGGGTTGACTTACAAATAATCTATTTTCTGAGGAAAAAAATTAAGGTAATTTTAATGGGTCCAAAACACTACCTTTAACATAAAAACTTTTTTTTTTTTTTTTAAAACAAACTTAGCTTTCATAAATGGTAATGATCAATGATTTGCATGACACACAAACAATATTTTTTGGTTTACATCATTTTGTTTTTAATCTGATGACAACGACCTGGATCTATATTGTCACACATGTTAAACAATGCTTTCATAAAGATAAATTTGTCTTGTATAACGTGAGTTCATAGGTATACTCATAGGATTACTTAAACACTGATAAACATGAACCAAAAGCAGGTCAAAATTAAAAGGTACCTTAAGAACTTGGACTTGACCCTCTGTAGTGATATCCTTCAGTAAATCACAAAATGACTGGCATAAAGAAACAGCATAGTTCTGAAATTAAGCAAAAACATTGCCATAAATACAAAGATTGAAAATACATTCAATACATTCATCTGAATCATTTAAAATGAACACTTATTGTATACATGACATATTGCAGTAACATTCTGGCCACAATTGGTTTTGGCTGACTCCACTGCTGATATCCTAAACACGGTCCATTCAGATATCATCTCCCTGACTTGACCTGAGTAGTAGGAGAAACTTTCCCAGAGGTAGAAGTTACCCATGTTAGTCATTCTCCCATTTGGGTTTTTCAGGCCTATACAATGGCCCTTCCATCCATTGGTGCTTGCTCACCTTAAATGGTAAATTATTGACAGCCCAGCACCTCTCCTTACCCAATCGCCCAGAACCTGCAGCTTCAGATCAGATGACACAATTAGAAAGTCAATCACTCACATTTGCCCTCTGCAATACTTATTTTCTTGATTTCAAACATGAACATTGTGTTTAGTATGGAGAATTAATAATTAGTACAATGCGGATTTCATCTTGATCATCAAACAGTGGATCAACTCCTTGCCCTAAAACAAATATTTGAGAGGATATGTGCTCTGTGAATTTGGAAAACGCTTATGACTGTGTACCCTGTGGTATCATGTGGAGGTAGTTTAGACTAGAATCCCTAAAGCCTACGAAAAAAGTTATGCCGGGACACCTTAAATTCCTTTGCACCTCTTCATCAGCGTCTTTGTTTTGCAAATATGTCAATCAGCACAACCAGCTAGCAGCTTGCTATCCCATTCCCCACCGATGCAGCTGATGTTCTCCCAGCTCAAGTCTCTTTATCTGGGTGTGAGGTGCCTGGAATTGTGTAGGGTAAATAATATATTATGTGGCATGCGACTGGGGGTGGTACCCAGCCGGGACGCCCAGGAGGACCGGAGGAGGGCTTGCGCCTCCTCCAGACCACGAGGGGGCGACCGCCCTGGTTGCTTTGGGGGCCACGGGTACAGAGCTTTGAAGCTCAACCCTGTAGGGGCCCGTGGTCAAGGCCAGGGGGCGCCCGGATGCCTTGGCAGCACTGGACCTGAGCACTTCCGCCACACCCAGAAGTGCTGGGGGAGAAGAGAAGCAGGGACACCCGGAGTGCTTCCGGGGATGCAGCCGGCACTTCCGCCACACTTGGGAGTGCCGGTGGAAGACTGCCAGGAAGCACCTGGAGCACATCCGGGTGGCTATAAAAGGGGCCGCCTCCCTTCATTCAGGGCTAGAGTCGGGTGGAAGAGAACGAGGTCTCTGGAGGAGGCGGCCTGAAGTGAGAGAGAAGGCATTTTATTGAGGGCCTGGACTGGGGTGATTGGTGCTGCGGCACTGGGTTGTGCTTCATTTGAACTATGAATACTGTAGATTGTAAATAAACGTGTGTGGTGATTTTAAAAACGATGCACGTCTGTCTGTGTCCGGGCTGCTTCCCACAATTGTTATTTGGAATACATACATTTCATGTGTGTTCTGTGTCTAACACGGTCTGGATAAATGTAGGATGACAGGAAATGCAAGCCAAGAAATGTTGAACACATAGCTAAAACAGAACTTTTTTTTCATGTCATAATAATGACAAAATGCTGATGGAAAGTGTATAATGTGTGAAGACTAAAGTCCAAATATCAAATAAACAGTTTCAAAAAAGGTATAACAAAACAAGTGCGCCTTTATTCAAGAATATAACCGAAGAAAAGGAAGTTATTCAATTTACATGTTGCTGTCAATATGTAAAAACCGAAGCCCAAATATCAATTGCATGGCTGGTGTAGAGGTAAGAACGGCTGTATCTAAATCAAGAGGTTGTGGGTTCGATCCTGGGTCTTTCCCGCATTACCGTTATGAGTAGCGAGCAGCTGTTATTACTATTATAAAATAAAAACATACATTTACTTTGAGTCTGTAACAGCTGATGTAAAGTTTTGCTACTTGTAAAAGATATTGCTGAAGGGATATAAGCAGACACACAAAAGTTGGTGAATCATGTCTTCTTAGTATCTTGTTGTTACATGGATTTTTTTAATTCAGTTTTATTCTTAAATAAAAGCACACTTGTTTCATTATACCTTTGCGAAAATGTAAATTTTATATTCCAGTAACCACTTGAATGATATCACATCTGTCTTTACCTCTCTCATACACGTACGAACACATCCATGCATGAAACAATTATTTGAACACTAGACATTAAGCCTGTTACAATAACGGGCGCTAGAACAGTAGTGTATAAACATTAGTAGTAACAGTCTATATTAAATGGCAAGGGACCTTGACCTCATTCTGTTTCTTGTCTTAAAAATATTGTCAAAAATATTTTTGCAAAAAGCCTAAAGTAAAATAATAATAAAAACAAAATAGAAACGTATATGACAATACAGTAAGTATAGTTAATATTACATTTATCCTCTCCTCTGTGGCTGTTGATTGATGTGTTGTGTCTGTTTGAAGATCTCCTATCCTGCCTCTCTTTATTTTAGTTTGCTGTGGCGCCTCTCCAGCAAGTACTGTGCAGTTCCCCAGCAAGTATTTTAATCTGTGCTGGCATGGAGCTGATTATTTTATGTGTGGCGTCTCCCCAGCAACGGATTTTATGTGCGCGAAAATAAATCTACTTTTAAAAGTCATCTTATTGTAATATCATGAAAATTCGTATATTTAGGAAACCCCCTTCAACGACTGATACTTT
This sequence comes from Erpetoichthys calabaricus, assembly GCF_900747795.2. Lineage (NCBI taxonomy): Eukaryota > Metazoa > Chordata > Cladistia > Polypteriformes > Polypteridae > Erpetoichthys > Erpetoichthys calabaricus. The sequence continues at coordinate 139,408,380 of NC_041400.2, read as the reverse complement.
ACACTTTACCGGGCCAAGCTTTTTAATCGCAAATCTGATATCCTCAGAGTGAACACTTGCACAACAACACACACTAATCCCACCTCTTTGGGGAAGCTGGTCTCCGCGTATCAGTACCTGATTGGATTTTTTGTGCCTTATGTTTTAGGTGTTCCCTCATTTCCTGAAATCCGATTGGATCGGCCGTGCAATATTTTATAGGTCCTACCCCCTCTGTCATGTGTGACGAGTCAGGCAGCCTTTGAAGCATCTGCTAGAGGCCGGTGACTCTGCCACTCATTCCGCCCTTCCCTGTACTTCCGTCTTGTCCGTAATATGAGTTTATTTTCTGTCACAACAGTGGGCAATCAACAGAGTCTCCCCAGGAACTGATGTAATGTGTGGCATGTAGCTGATAATCGTGGCTGTAGCGTCTCTCCACCAAGTACTGTGCAGTTCCCCAGCAAGTATTTTAATCTGTGCTGGCGTGCAGCTGATTACTGTATGTGTGGCGTCTCCCCAGCAATGGATTTTATGTGCGCGGCCACGAGTACCCAATCAGCACTCTCCCCAGCAATGATGTCCTTTATTAAAGACTGCCCCGCGCATGCGCACTTCATCAGAAGACAAGACATGGACACATGGACGCACACAGGGATTTTATTAAAGAGGATGATTTGCCATTTCAGCATAATTTTTTTTTCCCCGATCTTGCCCAGTCTCTGCGTTATGGTGCATGGTACTAGGAATGCAGACAAGACTACTACTTTTTGGGCGCATTACCGTCAGCACGGCACTGCCAGATTCAAGTGCTAGCATGGAGAATTGCACGTGTACTATAGTGACTTTAGCTACAGGTGGAAGTTCCCGTCCCACTTTATGGTGCCAAGCAGAGTTGTGTTGCAATGCAGCAATTTATTAACCAGCAAAAGAGATGTGAAGAAGTTGTCTGTTGTTACGGTTCTGATAGTGGTCACAGGACATCCTATCTTTGACTGCCGGTATAATAAATAGTTCTGACCACATATCAACCATAGCACCAACTGTGGTCATCGCTGCTCCTGTGAAAAGAATGGAGATAAACACCATCAACTCACAGAGGGAGAGGCAAGTTTGTTATACCATGTGAACGTGATGGAGATAATAAAACATGAAAAAAGTTTCTGTTTTAGTTATGTGTTCAACATTTCTTGCCTCACATCTCCTGTCATCCTACATTTATCCAGATTATTGTAGAAATATAACACAAATGAAATGTATGTATTCCAAATAACAATATATTATTTACCCTACACAATTCCAGGCACCTCACACCCAGATAAAGAGACTTGAGCTGGGAGAACTTCAGATGCATTGGTGGGGGATGGGATAGCAGGCTGCTTGCTGCTTGTGCTGATTGACACATTTGCAAAACAAAGACAAAGATGTGAAGAGGTGCGAAGGAATTTAAGGTGGCCAGATATTACAAAGTTTTTGTAGGCTTCATGGATACTAATGTTAAGAGTATAGGTTTCTGGGGATGCCAATTCAAGTCATTCAGTAGCTGTGTTTGGACATGTTTCTGGGGATGCCAAATCATGTCATTCAGTAGCTGTGTTTGCACAAGTGCCCTTAACACTAGAATCCCTGAAGCTTACAAGTTTTTGTGTTGTCCCTGACCTCCTTAAATTTTCCTGACAAATGCCATGAAGCTCATAGTTCCTTATCACTGCACTAATAGCCCGCTTTTGTTTTGTAAATGTGTGGTTTAGCAGAAAGTAGCCTGCTACACTCCCCAATCCACCATTTAGTCAGATGAAAGCATCACCCTGCTGAAATCCTCACAGATGAAGTCTGTGTTGAAGTGTTTATCTGATGATGTGTTTGTAAGGAATTATATAGGTAATGAAATATCATGATTTGAAATACATACATTTCATGTGTGTTCCTTTTCTACAATAATCTGTGTAAATAGAGAATGACAGAGGAAATGTGAGGCAAGGATGGCTGAACACACGGCTAAAACAGAAATTTTTTTCATATGTTATAGTAATAACATAATTTTGACGTGAAGGGTAGGATGTGTGAAGTCCAAGTATCCAAGAAACAAAAAAAAATCTAAATAAAATCTCCAGCAGTGGAAATGAAAAACAATAAAATTAAGTGACAAAAACAATAAATATAATCACAAATAAAATTAATCTAAACTACTAACAAATCAGTCGGCAAACAGATCAAAATTAAGAAGCATATACATTAACAAATGCTATGTGATAAAAACATGTTTTTATATGAGACTTAAAAATTGCTGCAAAATTAGCAATCAGATCTAATAATCGATGGTAAGCTGTTCTAAAGTCTAGGGGCCATCACAGAAAATGCTTTGTCACCTTTAGTCTACACTTTGGAACAGCGTCAGCAGTTCTGTAGCATGATTGGAAATAAAACCATACAAAGTCTTGAAAATAACAAATAAAAAATAAAAAATTTTAATTCATTTTATATTGAATTGGAAGCCAGTGAAGTGATGCTAAAATTGGAGAAATATGATCATGATGTTTGGACCTAGTAAGAAGTCTAGCAGCAGCATTCTCTGTCACTTGAAGCTGAATAAGAGAAATGCTGTTCAATGCAGCAAACATGGCATTGTGACAATCAAGACAAGATGGATAAAAGCAGGAGTAATTCTTTTAGTGTCTTCAAATAGTAATTAAGGCAACAATATTTTGCTATACTGTGATTTTGTGTATCTCAAAAATTAGTAAAGTAGTAAACGTTTTCTCATATCATCTTTAATAATGCCACATACACAGTGGTCTTAATTAAAGCACCTTGTAGACCTCCAAATTGGCACATCTTTGTTTTATTGTTTAAATTTCTGGCATATGCTTTAATTGTTTCACCTGGCTTTTGATTTATTGTATTGCATTTTTGATTCTCTGAAGTTTTGTTTGACTGTAGATAGTTCAAAAAAGCATGTTTTAAGCATTTCAGATTTTCAATTCTTCTTTGCTCGAGTTGAAACATGTGGCTTTAAAGAGCTTTCCCACTTGTGCATAGTGCATTGCTGACCCAACTCCACTCTAGTTCTGAACTATGCTGTACTTTTAAGAGTTTTTTTTTTTAACAGTTCAATAAAAAACAGATATTTTACCTACTAATATCACTATAAAACATGAAGTCTTAGCACTTAATTGGAAAAAGCACCAATAATTAATACAATACCTGTAAAAATTCAGTTGCTGACAAAAAAACATAGGCATTCACAATCTGGAAGCAGGTCCTAAGGTTTTCAGAACTGAGCTCTAGAAATTAAAACAAACATATGAATATGATTTGACAAAAGGAGAACATAACACTGCTCTTGGCTGCTTTTATATTCACAGTTGGTTATAGATTTGGGCTGTATCTGAAACACTGCTGATGAAAACAACTGAAATGTTTTCTGCTTTTCACATTTTTAAGAAAGGTCATCTCTAACATAACTGGACAAGATCATTATTATCTCAAAAAATGGCAGCAAAACGATGTAGTTGACTATTAAAGAAGAATATCTACATTCAAGCTCTATGATTGTAAATTGTAGACTCTTTATTATCCCACACTCAGTTATGATCTGAATTACACACTTTACCACTAAATTAATTGATTGAACATAGTTTAGAAAGACACACATCTGTGTATATAAGGTCCCACAATTCACACTGCTTCTTAGGACAAAAACCAAGCCACAAAATCTATGGAACTCTGCAGACATCTGCAATAAAACTGTGGTGAAGCACAGACTGGGGTATGGATATAAAGCTTTGAGTGTTTCCAGAAGCACCGGGGCCTTGATAATGGTGGAATCAAAGATGACTAGAACCACCATGACTCTTCCTAGAGTTGGCTATCTGGCCAAACTAAGAAACCAGCCCAGAACAGCGTTAGTCAGGGAACTGATCAAAAACCCAATGGTCACTCTAAAAGAGCTTCACAATTCCTCTACTGTGCTGGGAGAACCTGTTAGAAGGATAACTGTTTTAGCAGCATACCATCAATCAAGCATTTATAGGTGGAGATAAAAATGTAACCCTTTGGACAGAGCTCCAAGCACTATGTCTGATAAAGACCATACACTACTCATTACCTGTCTAATACCATCCATATGGCGAAGCATGATGGTGGCAGCATTATGCCACGGGATGCTTCTCAGCAGCAGGGACAAGAAGGCTGGTCAGAATTGAGGGAAGGT
>NC_041400.2:139346688-139399188 GCF_900747795.2 Erpetoichthys calabaricus | reverse complement strand
AATTTCAGCCTTCCACCTACACGGGAAGTTGGACAATTAGTGATGAGTGAGTCAGTCAGTCAGTGAGTGAGTGAATCAGTCAGTGAGGGCTTTGCCTTTTATTATTATAGATTAAGAGATGAAAATTTAATTAGCCTCAAATTTTACTTAGCAAAGTAGCTATCTTCACATGTAAAAAATCTAAAAATGTGTGGCATAATTCCATCTAATATTTTAAGTAATACCTTTATGAATCTGTTTAACAAGATAAAATAAGATTATGTAGCAAGTTGTCCAATTCCAGATGATAGCACTGTATCACATCATAAAATTCTTTGTACTTACCACCTCACAAATTGAAAGTGATGACAGCAAAGGTTATTTTCTTTTTGTCTATTTGTTGTCTAAACATGTCTATTAGACCCATTCAAAGTAATCTGATTGAACAGCAGCTGTTGCTTTAAAAAGTGTTATGTAATGGGATATTCTATGTATAGCAATAAATAAATACCCCAGATTTTTATGAAAGTTGTAGAGGAAATTGTTAATAAATTATTGGGGGGGCTGAAAAAAAGTAATCACTTGAAACTATCATCTATTACAAGTCATCTTGGATAAAAGCGAGAGACAAGTAATAATAAAAAACAAAGGGTTAATTCTCTTTTCCATATGCTGTATGTTGCTAAAAGGAAATATTATTTAAAATACAATATTAACTTTTATTCATATGATGATGATGAACCGGTGCAGTTATCATTTTAAACCCCACCTCCAGTCAAATTACTTGTTAATGATTTCATTGACGTAAAACAGTAGATGAGAAATAATTATTTCCCGATTTATTCAGAAAAAAAAACATAAAAGTGTTTTTAGTGGTAATAACTCTGTGAAAAACAAGTCATACTGAAGGTTTAAAAATTTATTTAAATTGATTTAGCCTTCATTTGTCATATTTCCATGTTTCTAGAATATGATTTTGTCAGCTTATATTTATATAGCAAAACAAACTGCAAAATCTTAAAAAAAGATTGTTTAGTAATTTGTTTCATGCTCAAATGATTACTGTATTGCTTTACAGACACTTGGGTCCAAAGCATTCACTTGCTATTCTACAGCTAATTCAAAACAATTAGGATAAGTAGATCTAAGCAGAACAACCATGTAACTTCAGCGTGGATTTGTCTTATATTCTAAACTTTAAAATGTCATCAAGGAATACCGTGCTGTATTAAAAATAATGTAAAAATATTGTTGAAGACAATTTCATGCATACTACAGCTCTAATAAATATCATGAAGAGCAACTGGTTTTCAGATCAGTAGTCTTTTTCTGGTATATTACTATGTTCTGGGTTTTTTTGTTTGTCTTTACACTGCTTTGTATGGGTGTTTTATTTATTAACAAACAACACTTTTGATTTTAAAAGTGACTAACAAACTTGGCTACAGAACTCACAGAATGCAAGGAAAACAATAAAGACTCTCTTGTCTAGATCTTCTGAAAGAGGGACAAATTGAAAATATTCAGTATTGCTCCTCACTATATCAATCCATGTGCATACAAAAGTTAGTATTTTTTAACTGATCAAATACCTTACTAAGTTTCAAAGTGAAACAAAATAAACAAAAATATACTCAGTGGTTTCTTCTGTTATTATTTAGAACAAATGTTATTAGCTAAGTTAAGCAATAAATCTTATCTGGGTCGAGGAGCAGATCCTTTAAGTCCTGTGAACTGCAAGGTGGTGCCTCCATGAATCGAACCGATTTTCCAGCACATCCCACAGATGTTCAATCAGACTACAATCTGAAATATTTGGAGGCCTCTACAGCACTGTGTATTCTTTGTCACTGTCCTCAAAACATTTGTGAACATTTTGTACAGTGCAGCAGGTCACATTATCCTGCTGAAATAGGCCACCCCCACCACCAGGAAATACTATTGAAGTTCAGTGATGTATGTTGTGTGCAACAATCTTTAGGTAGTTGGTACAGGTCAAAGGAACATTCACATGAATCACATCTTTTAAGTAATATCAAAAAGGCAAGTTTACAAGGAGATATTATAGTCATGGGGGACTTTAACTATCCAAATATGAACTGGGATAACCGTGCAGATAGAGGAGCACAAGAAGTAATCAGTGACTGTTTTTTAAGACAGTATGTTAAAGCACCAACATGGTGTGAAACTTGTCTAGATTTAATATTTTGTAATAATCAAGATAGAATTGAGGGTGTAACAGTGATTGAACCACTAGGGTCAAGTGACCATAATATAATTCAATTCTCTGTACTTTATAAGAGTGCAGATGCAAAGACTAAAACTGTCAAATTGAACTTTGGTAGGGCAAATTTTGACCAGAAGCGAAAAAGTCTAAGTAGGATAGACTGGTATATGGTTTTAAGTGTGGAGCAAGGTTATTATAGTTAATGAAAACTAAAATCAAAACTGAAACTATTATTAGAAAAACATTTTTATAAACTGAAATAAAATAATTAACAAAACCGAAATGAAAAACTAAAACTAAATGAAACTATTAAAGTAGCTGGAAAGACTAACTGAAATAAAATAATAATTTACTAAAATATTTTTAGTTAGTTATTTTTTGAATGAATATTCTTGCTGTTAGTCTTTAATCTTTGTAAGTTTTCTCTAATACAGAAAGTCATCCACATCGAGCTGCCCGCATATATTCATCCAGTGAACGGTGGCTGGTGACGGAGGGCGGCTGTTCACACAACATTTGCGGTGACAGAGCAAGCTGAATGTGGGTGCATAAAGCGTGAGACAGAAAGCGATTTATGTGCCTCCTTTCTTTGTACTAGTTGTATATCAAGATGTAATTCAAAAAGCTGAAATCAGAATGTGCTGGTCAACAAAACGTTTACCATATGGACAGAAAAATCACGAGTGAGTAACGTTTCAGTTTATTTCTCAGGTGTCTGCTTTTTGTGTCTGCTATCCATCTATCTGACTCTCTCTCTCTCTCTCAGGCGGAAGCACGAGCGTAGCAGCGAGCGGAAGCACCGAGCAGAAGCACAGAGCAGCGGCGTCTCCCACAGGCATGTAGCCCTTCGCAAACACCCGAGCAAGTTCATCTGAAGTAAAGCTGGCAGCTGACCAGAAGAAATAACCGGCAGTGAGAAACTTGAAGCCGACGGTCTCTGAAGCAGAAAGCACTCAAGTAAACTACAGAAAACGGAGAATATGACATCAATACTAAACATAAGTTCTATCTGCTCTCTGCCTGTTGAGGGCACGTTTATATGTTGTGTGTCCTGCAGCATGTACAGTTCAGGTTTTCCGGCCGACATTGTAGACAGCTTCACCTGCGAAAAGTGTTTAGTTAATTTAGAGTTGGTTGGGAAAATACGCGAATTGGAGGACCGCGTTAGGAATCTGATAGCGATTAGGCAAACCGAAAATTGGATCGACTCGGTTTGTTTAGACAATTCGGCTACTTCTGATTCGGCTTCAGTCTCTCCTGGTCCCACTGTAGTCAGTGCACGGCCGAAGTCAGCAGCACCAATTCAGCCACAGGGCGAGTGGGTAACAGTAAAACGGGGGTCTAAGAATCCAAAATGTAGTCCCCCGGCACCCAGGTCACCAATTCGGACCCAGAACAGATTCTCAGCACTCCGCAGCGCGCCTGTGGAAACTGAGAATAAGAAAGTGCTCATAATTGGCGATTCCATAGTGCGGAATGTTAGAATTCCAAACTATGTTAAACCAGCAGTTAATGTTAAGTGCCTCGCAGGGGCCAAGATTTCTGGCATAGAGGCCGCATTGGACCATGTCGCCGACGATGAAGTATTTACCTTATTGCTGAATGTCGGCACTAATGATATTTATTCACAGCAATCTGAGGTATTAAAGAGGAACTTCATCTCTCTTTGCATCAAAGCTAAAAGAAAATGTCGGAATTTAGTTGTATCTGGCCCCTTACCAAGATTATATAGAGGGGATGTGATTTATAGCAGATTGCATTCCCTTCACTGCTGGCTAGAAACCTGGTGTGCAAACAAAAGCATAGCGTTTGTGAACAATTGGGATGATTTTTGGGAAAGGCCTGGATTTTTCAGAAGAGATGGTCTTCATCCTAACTGGAGGGGATCTTATGTATTACAGTGATCCCTCGCTATATCGCGCTTCGCCTTTCGCGGCTTCACTCTATCGCGGATTTTATATGTAAGCATATTTAAATATATATCGCGGATTTTTTGCTGGTTCGTGGATTTCTGAGGACAATGGGTCTTTTAATTTCTGGTACATGCTTCCTCAGTTGGTTTGCCCAGTTGATTTCATACAAGGGACGCTATTGGCAGATAGCTGAGAAGCTACCCAACTTACTTTTCTTTCTCTCTCTCTTGCGCTGACTATCTGTGATCCTGACGTAGGGGGTGTGAGCAGGGGGGCTGTTCGCACACCTAGACGATACGGACGCTCGTCTAAAAATGCTGAAAGATTATCTTCACGTTGCTACCTTCTGTGTGCAGCTTTTAAGTATGCTGCACGGTGCTTCGCATACTTAAAAGCTCAAAGGGCACGTATTGATTTTTGACTTTGTTTTTCTCTGTCTCTCTCTCTCTATCTCTATCTCTCTCTCTCTCTCTCTCTCTCTCTCTCTGCTCCTGACGGAGGGGGTGTGAGCTGCCGCCTTCAACAGCTTTGTACCGGCGGTGTTTCGCATACTTAAAAACAAACAGCCCTATTGATTTGTTTGCATTCCTCTCTGTTTCCTTTGAAGAGGAAGATATGTTTGCATTCTTTTAATTGTGAGACAGAACTGTCATCTCTGTCTTGTCATGGAGCACAGTTTAAACTTTTGAAAAAGAGACAAATGTTTGTTTGTAGTGTTTGAATAACATTCCTGTCTCTCTACAACCTCCTGTGTTTCTGCTCAAATCTCTGACCCAAGCATGACAATATAAAAATAACCATATAAACATATGGTTTCTACTTTGCAGATTTTCTTATTTCACGGGTGGCTCTGGAACGCAACCCCCGCGATGGAGGAGGGATTACTGTATCCCAAAATATGGCAGCAAAACTGCCTGGCTGACTGATTAGAGCACCATCCAGGCCACAGTCATGTGATCTTAAATCACAGGCTGTTGTTTATCCCACCTGTTACTTTCCTGAAGCTGTTACCCATAATCCTTGTCTTGGGGCATCCAGTAAATTTAGTCTTGATACAAACCTTAAATTAATTGATAACCAAAAAATAAGGTGTATAATTAGACCAAGGGATAAAACCAGACCCTCCACCAGGGGCATCTGTAATAGAAATTTACTACAAATTAAAACAAAAAGTATATCACCAATTCAGAAAGAAGCATACAGTTTTAAATGCTGCTTATTGAACATTCGCTCTCTTGGCACTAAAGCTGTTTTGGTAAATGATATTATATTAAGTACAAAATCTGATCTGTGTCTTCTCACTGAAACCTGGCTTAGTAAATGTGACACTGTACCCCTAGCTGAGGCGTCACCAGATGGCTACTCGTTCCTTCATAAGTCTAGAGATTCAGGTCAAGGAGGGGGCCTTGGAATAATTCATTGTAACAAAATGCAAATCACTTCTAAAAATTTAGGCAACTTTACATCCTTTGAAGCATTCATTTTAAATATTAAAACAGATCCCAACACAATTATAGTGCTAGTCTATAGACCACCAGGGTCGTATTCATTGTTCATGTCTGAATTTAGCAACCTTTTATCTGACTTGGCTATAAATTATGATCACGTAGTACTGATGGGGGATTTTAATGTACACATTGATGTGGAAACTGACACTTTTAGCAAATGTTTTACTTATTTGTTAAATTCAGTAGGATTTTGTCAGAATGTCAAAGGTCCAACTCATAATCATAACCACACATTAGATTTAATTATAACTTACAAAGTTGAAATTCAAAATTTAATTATTGCTCCATTAAATGAAGTTATTTCCGATCACTACTTAATTACATTTGATTTAGTCCTGCCCTTGCCAACACTATCCCAGATTAAAACAAAGACAGTGCGACATCTAGATTGTAATTCTGCTTCAAAATTTATAGATACTTTGAGTAAGTCGAGTGTAATTGTGGAAAACCATTTAGATCAATTAACATCAAATGTAAATGTGGAAAACAATTTAGATCAGCTAACATCACATTATAATGTGACCTTGAGAGATGCTCTGGACACAGTGGCACCCCTTAAAACAAAAGTGATCAAAGCACATAGAAACTCTCCCTGGTTTAATGAAAACACTCGAGCTCTTAAATTAGAGTGTCGAAAACTGGAGCGCAGATGGAGAACAACAAAGCTACATGTCTTTCAAATTGCATGGACAGAGAGTGTTAATAAATATAAAAAGCCCTCTTTAAAGCTCGGTCAGAATATTATTCTACATTAATAGATAGCAATAATAAAAATCCTCGGGTACTGTTTAGAAGAGTGGCTAAATTAACAAATGGAAATTCAGATCAACAGTGCAAAATACCAACAGGCATTAGCAGTACAGACTTTATGAACTTCTTCAATGAGAAAATTAAAAATATAAGATCCCAGATCTCTGCATCACAGTACAAACCAAATACTAGCTTAGCAGACCCTGTCTCACATTGCACTCAGCACTTTAGTAATTTTAATCCTGTAACTGAGCAGGAAGTCTTAAGTTTAATTTCTAAAATGAAGCCCACTACTTGTTCCCTAGATCCAGTGCCAACAAAACTAGTAAAAAGTGCAATGGATGTTCTTGCAGCGCCTATCCTAAACATTATCAGTAGTTCATTATTGCATGGCACAGTACCTGATACACTAAAAGTGTCCGTCATTAAACCATTACTTAAAAAGTCAGACCTTGACCCACATATACTAAATAATTATAGGCCTATTTCAAATTTACCGTTTCTCTCTAGAATACTAGAAAAAGTAGTCGCGAGTCAGCTTCAGACACACCTTACGCATTACAATTTATTTGAGAAATTCCAGTCTGGTTTTCGCACTGGTCATAGTACAGAAACGGCACTAACACGGGTTGTAAATGACATTCTGATATCCTCTGATGAAGGAAACTCCACTGTAATTATGTTGTTGGACTTAAGTGCAGCATTTGACACCATCGACCATTCTATTTTACTGCACAGGCTAGAAAATAATGTTGGGCTTACAGGCACTGTTCTCGCTTGGTTTAGTTCTTACTTATCAAATCGATTCCAATATGTACAGAAATGTGCTGACAGTACTCCATCATTATACACAGAAGTTCAATATGGTGTCCCACAGGGCTCAGTACTGGGACCTTTACTGTTTTCACTGTACATGCTTCCACTGGGATCTCTCATTAGGAAACATAATGTTAATTTTCACTCGTATGCAGATGACACCCAGTTATACCTTTCATTTAAATCAAATGAAGTTTCTCCAATGTTGTCTTTAATTAGTTGTGTTAGCGAATTAAAGGAGTGGATGAATGAGAACTACTTGTCTTTTAACATCTCTGTTTTATCTGTATTTATTGTTGGAGGGAATGACGCTGATCACAACAATATTTTGTCATCATTTAACTCAGTTGGAATCCCAGTCAATTTTACTGAATCAGCCCGCAATCTAGGAGTTATCTTTGACTCTAGCATGTCATTTAAAGCGCATATTACAAAGTTGTCCAAAACATGTTTCTTCCATCTTAAAAATATTAGGAAATTAAGGCGCTTTTTAAATAAACAGGATTCTGAGAAACTAATTCATGCATTTATTTCTAGTAGGATTGACTGCTGCAATGCGGTGTTCACTGGATGTTCAAACTGTTCTTTGTACAGCCTCCAGTTAATCCAAAATGCGGCTGCAAGAATTATTACAAGAACAAGAAAATACGAACACATAACTCCAGTTCTTAAATCCTTACACTGGCTCCCGGTTAAGTTTAGGGCAGATTTCAAAATCCTTCTTTTAACATATAAAGCATTAAATGGTCGAAGTCCAGCTTACTTGTCTGAACTTATCATGAGTTATAAACTTGAGCGCACATTAAGATCTCAAGATGCCGGTCTGCTTATGATTCCAAGGATTAATAAAATAACAGTGGGAGGTCGAGCTTTTAGTTACAGGGCCCCTAAACTGTGGAATGGTCTGCCTGCTACTATAAGAGATGCCCCTTCGGTCTCAGCTTTTAAATCACAGCTGAAGACTCACTACTTCAGTTTAGCATATCCTGACTAGAGCTGCTGATTAACTGTACAGACTGCATCTCTGTTGTTAGTAATTAGCACTTAAACATAAGTAACATGACAGTTATAATTGTATACTAACCCTCACTTATTCTGTTTTTGTTCTTGGTACTCAAATGTGGCACTTGGTGCCATGGCCCACCTGCCAAGTTGTTTTGCCTGCGAGGATCGCAGGAATCGTGGGAAAGAGGGGTCCTTTCATCGGATTGGCTGGCCCAACACTGTTTCAGCCGTGGAATGGCCAAATGGGGGAGGCAGCTTGAAGGATGAGGTCTCTAGGACTCTACACAAATCCAAATCTTATTATAGGATATATCATCTACTGTTAAATTCTGCTCTGTACTTCTAAAAATTTATATTTTTTTATTTCTTACTATATTGAGAAATTGTTCTGTTCTGTGTACTGCATTGTATTGTATTGACCCCCTTCTTTTGACACCCACTACATGCCCAACCTACCTGGAAAGGGGTCTCTCTTTGAACTGCCTTTCCCAAGGTTTCTTCCATTTTTTCCTTACAAGGTTTTTTTTGGGAGTTTTTCCTTGTCTTCTTAGAGAGTCAAGGCTGGGGGGCTGTCAAAGAGGCAGGGCCTGTTAAAGCCCACTGCGGCACTTCCTGTGTGATTTTGGGCTATACAAAAATAAACTGTATTGTATTGTATTGTTGACAGCAATTCACCTGCCACTTCGCACAGGAGAAATCGTTTTTACTTTCTCATATACTATTATAGAGAAAGTATAGTAATCATGAAAAAATTCGACCTCGATATTTTGATGAATCTTGACATTATAGACTAACCAGTGTCCAACAATACTGTTTTTTGGAATTGTGTGTGTACGCGCGTGCGTGTATGTGTGTGTCTGTAAACACGATAACTCAAAAACGCAACTAGATAGATGGATGAAATTCGGCATGTGGTTGTAACACCACAGTTGTAGATCTGTATTAACTATTGGGCCAAATCCATCACCCGGAAGTGGCACTTTACCTGAATGCATACTTGATTTTTTTTTTTTTATTTATACAGCTGCAGAGTCCGATTTATTCAAGCTTTACTTTTATAATAATTGTTCAATATATTATTAATTTGATTTGTTGTTGATGGTTCCTTAATGTACATAATATAAAAATATAATCATTGTCTTGCGGTTTACTCCTCAAATATCCATCCCCATATCTGAGTATACAAGAAAGTCGAGGGGAGAGCACTCCCGGTTTTTGAAAATAAAACAGCACAGATCGAGAGACTGACTAGGCCATCATACAAGATCAGCATATTGTTGCTGACAAATCACTTTTGCTTTAAAAACATAATTTACCAACAAAGCGATACAAACAAAGGTAGAGAGTCTGACAAGTGATGAAAAACTAAACATACTAATGGGTTTTTGTATTTATTCCATATTTATTAATTTATCTTTTTTAGTTCATATTCACGACTCAAAATACCTGATATTGTGAAAGTAATCCATTAGCAGAATTATATTTTAAAATATTTGTCTCCCTTTTTTCAATGTTTTTCTCTCTCTCAAAATAGATAGTTGAAATATCATATTCTTTTTGTTCTTAAAATCAGCCTTATCATACATATTGCATACCAGGGATTTTTCCTGCCTTGCATCCAAACCTGCTGCAGTAGGCTCCAGGTTTCCTGCAATCCTACTCTGGATAAACAAGTTTAGATAATGTATATATTGTTCTTAATCTTAGACGCTGTCTCTGTTGTTTTATGCCTGTTCGTACTCCTATTACCTGCTTGTTCGGCTCATTATGGGTTTACTGTCCTTTATGGTGGTCTATTCAAGACTCACTGCCCCTAACCTTGACACTACATGCTTGTTGTTCTTTGTTTCCCTCAATACAGCTAGGTGGGGTGTGCGCACTCATTCAAGTCTAAGAGCCCTGTTCTTCCTATTTTCATGAGAAAATATTTTAAAAATTATAAAATTGTATAAAACTGATCTATCCAGTGTCCAGTTTTGATTATGCTTGTTTTTATCAGACAAAAACAAAACCAGATAGTAAACCAGGGAGTGTAGTAAGCTTCCACTAACATTAAACTCGTATCCAAATCTGTTAAGTGTACAGTTCTGTCTGATTGTGACACAAAACTAACTCCATAGGAGCTCCATGCCATGATTACTAAAACTAAAACTAATATATATAAAAATAAAATAGAAATGTCTTTGTGAAATAAAAACTAAACTAAAACTAAAAACACACAATGAAGGAAAACTAAAACTAAACTGAATTTCCAAGTAAGGTCAGAAAAAATATAGAAATAAAAACTAATATAAAAAGGCAAAACTATAATAACCTTGGTGTTGAGACAGTCGAGAAGCAGTGGAACAGGTTTAAAAATGTTTTACATGTAATGCAGGACAGATACATACCTAAAACTGGAATTAATAGAAAATTTTTAAAACTCCACAATGGATTAATAAAGATTTAAAAAAGAAGCTGCAAAGGAAAAAAATGCTTCATGAGGCATATAAGACTAATGGCTGCAAAGTGAATTGTAGAGCATATGAAAACACAAGGGCAACTATTAAGAAGGATATTAGGGAGGCTAAAAGACAGTTGGAGAGGAATATAGCAGATAAGGCAAAAGAAGATCCTAAGAGATTCTTTCATTATTTTAGTAGTAAAAGAACAGTCAAGGAGGAGGTGAAGTGCATTAGAAATAGTAAAGGGGAATTAAAAGATACAGACAATAAAATAGTGGATGCCCTAAACTCACATTTGTCTGAGGTCTTCACAAGTGGATAACCTCCCAGAGGTAAACAGGTCTACTAAGGAGGTACTGAGGGATTTGAAAATTGTTGAGGGTGAAGTACTGCTCAGATTAAATAGGCTGAAATCAAACAAATCACCAGGACTAGATAATATTTACCCTGGAGTTCTTAAGGAGGCTTGTGAGTACATATATAAACCATTGACACATATTTTTAGGAAGTCACTGCGCACTGGAGAGATTCCAAAGGACTGGAAAATGGCAAATATCACCCCATTATATAAAAAGGGTGACAGGGCAGATCCAAGCAACTAGAACAGGAGTTATTCTGAACAGTCAGCATGGATTCAGAAGAGGGAGGTTGTGTTATACTAACATGCTGGAATTCTATGAGGAGGCAACAAAAGGATATGATCAAAGTGGACCATATGATATTATTTACCTTGACATTTGATAAAGTGCCACATGACAGGTTGGACATCAAACTGAAAGAAGTGGGAGTTCAGGGTGATGTTTTTAGATGGGTGCAAAATTGGCTCAGACACTGGAAGCAGAGGGTGATGGTGCAAGAAACCTCAGAATTGGCTGATGTTAAGAGTGGTGTTCCACAAGGGTCAGTGCTAGGGCCGCTATTATTATACAAGGGTTGTTTCATAAGTTTTGAGACTCGGTCACTTGCCGTCATCGGAGGCAGCCGAAATTTTTTTCTATTGTTCTACAATCCCTTCACATCTTCTAATAAATTTTTGGCCCACCCAGCTACAGATGGAGATGAGAAAAAGAGCTCGAAGTGGGCTCCAAAAGGTTGCCTTCCTCCACTGAAAGCCAGGTGCCAAAGGTCAGCCAAGAGGACCATGTTTGCCATCTTTTTTGGCTACAAAAAAATTATTGCTTCAGTTCCACGTCCCGAATGCACGACGATGAACTCTGATGTCTACACAACCCTGTGCCTTCCAGAAGTTTTCAAAAATCTCACTAGAGGTCACCCTAATCGCACCTTGAAAAAATTTGCAAATAAATTCTTCAAAAATCAGACAGTGTGATTTTCTGGATTTTTTTTTTCTCATTTTGTCTCTCATAGTTGAGGTATACCTATGATGAAAATTACAGGCCTCTCTCATCTTTTTAAGTGGGAGAACTTGCACAATTGGTGGCTGACTAAATACTTTTTTGCCCCACTGTATATATATGTCTATCTATATACAGTATATATATATATATATATATATATATATATAATTTGGAATCCATTATATCATTACAGAAGGAATTGGATAGCATACAGGCTTGGGCATATTTGTGGCAGACGAAATTTGATGTGAGTAAATGTAAAGTATTACACATAGGAAATAAAAATGTTAGGCTTGAATACACAATGGGCGGTCGGAAAATCGAGAGTACACCTTATGAGAAGGACTTAGGAATCATAGTGGACTCTAAGCTATCGACTTCCAGACAGTGTTCAGAAGCCATTAAGAAGGCTAACAGAATGTTAAAATCCAAGGAGATTATGCTCAACCTTTATAATGCATTAGTGAGGCCTCCCCTGGAATACTGTGTGCAGTTTTGGCTACAAAAAGGACATAGCAGAACAAGAAAAGGTCCAGAGAAGAGTAACTAGGCTGTTTCCAGGACTACAGGGGTTGAATTATAAGGAAAGATTAAAAGAGCTGAGCCTATACAGATTAGGAGGTGACATGATTGAAGTGTTTAAAATTATGAAGGGAATTAGTACAGTGGATCAACACTGTTATTTTAAAATGAGTTCATCAAGAAGTTTTTATTTACACAAAGAACGATAGACACTTTGAATAAGCTACCTAGTAGTGTGGTAGACAGTAAGACATTAGGGACTTTCAAAATTCAACTTTATATTTTTTTGGAAGAAATAAGTGGATAGGACTGGCGAGCTCTGTTGGGCTGAATTGCCTGTTCTCGTCTCGATTTCTTCTAATGTTTTAATGAATGCCAGGACCCAAGGATTTCTGGCAGAACATTGCCCAGAGCATCTCACTGCCTCTGCCGGGCTTGCCTTCTTCACATAGTATATCCTGCTTCCATCTCTTCACTAGATCAATGATGCACATGGCCATCCACATGATCTAAAAGAAAACGTTATGCATCAGACTAGGCCACCTTCTTCTATTGCTTCATGGTCCAGTTCTGATGCCTTACTCATTTTTTCTGTTTCTAACACATCACCATCAAGAACCGGCTGTTCACTCGCTGCTTAATATACTGTATCCCACCCTTGAGGGGTGACATTACAATGAGTTAATAGGAGGTGAGAAATAAGGAAGCAAACAACATTTTTGTGTAAACAAACATGACCCATGGTGGAATAGCAGACAGCACTGCTGCCTTACCACTCTGGGGACACTGGTATGAGCACCAACCATGGGCAGAGGTACAAGGCATACCAAAATGCATGCTTGAATAGCCTGCCAGTGCTTGAGAAATCCTCATCTAAACGGTATTAATAAGGTACTGTCACTTACCCAGGAGTGCCGACATATTCTGGAAAATTCTTAGCAGTTCAGGTGTAACGGAAGGGCTGTTTTCTAATGTTGCCAACCTAAAAAAAATAAAAGGCCAATAGTGTGAGTTGTTTATGCTATGAATTAAAGTTTCCTGAACTCGAGAATAGCTGTGACAGAATCAAAAACATCTTTCTACGACAAATAAATGATTTCCTATATTCTGAGTTGCATTTTGCATCACTGCCATCTGGCAACAGTACTCTGCAATCACCTTTGAAGATGGAAAGAATAAAAGACACAACAACTATAATGGCAACCACAGCATTGATTTGATTCTTCTGGGACTTTCACCATATGCAGATATTAAACGATGTCATAAAAATCCATAGCAGCTTTATTAATAAATTCTTGAGACATTTATGTAATACAATTAAACTCTGTATTTACTGTTTCCATTCAATTCAATGGAAGATTATAGAACTGAATGATTAAAAGGAAGAGAAATAATGTAATGTCCTATAATTGACCACCAATATCTCTTGCCTCTCCTGTCCATTTTTTTTTGCTGCTATAATTTAAGTGTTCATTCCTTCCTTACAATGAAATGATAGATAGATAGATAGATAGATAGATAGATAGATAGATAGATAGATAGATAGATAGATAGATAGATAGATAGATAGATAGATAGATAGATAGATAGATAGATAGATAGATAGATAGATAGATAGATACTTTATTAATTCAAATGGGGAATTCACATTCTCCAGCAGCAGCATACTGATACAATAAACAATATTAAATTAAAGCTTGATAATAATGCAGGTAAAAAACAGACAATAACTTTGTATAATGTTAAATGTTAACGTTTACCCCCCCAGGTGGAATTGAAGAGTCGCATAGTTTGGGGGAGGAACGATCTCCTCAATCTGTCAGTGGAGCAGGACAGTGACAGCAGTCTGTCACTGAAGCTGCTCTTCTGTCTGGAGATGACACTGTTTAGTGGATGCAGTGGATTCTCCATAATTAATAGGAGCCTGCTGAGCGCCCATCGCTCTGCCACAGATGTTAAACTGTCCAGCTCCATGCCAACAATAGACCCTGCCTTCCTCACCAGTTTGTCCAGGCGTGAGGCGTCTTTCTTCTTAATGCTGCCTCCCCAAAACACCACCGCATAGAAGAGGGCGCTCGCCACAACTGTCTAATAGAACATCTGCAGCATCTTATTGCACATGTTGAAGGACGCCAGCCTTCTAAGGAAGTATAGTCGGCTCTGTCCTTTCTTGCACAGAGCATCAGTATTGGCAGTCCAGTCTAATTTATCATCCAGATGCACTCCCAGATATTTATAGGTCTGCACCATCTGCACACAGTCACCTTTGATGTTCACGGGGTCCATGAGGGGTCTGGGCCTCCTAAAATCCACCACCAGCTCCTTGGTTTTGCTGGTGTTCAGTTGTAGGTGGTTTGAGTCGCACCATTTAACAAAGTCATTGATTAGGTCCCTATACTCCTCCTCCAGCCCACGATAGCAGTGTCATCAGCGAACTTTTGCACGTGGCAGGACTCCGAGTTGTATTGGAAGTCCGATGTATATAAGCTGAACAGGACCGGAGAAAGTACAGTCCCCTGTGGCGCTCCTGTGTTGCTGACCACAATGTCAGACGTGCAGTTCCCAAGACGCACATACTGAGGTCTGTCTTTAAGATAGTCCACGATCCATGCCACCAGGTATGAATCAACTCCCATTTCTGTCAGCTTGTCCCTAAGGAGCAGAGGTTGAATTGTGTTGAAGGCACTAGAGAAGTCTAGAAACATAATTCTTACAGCACCACTGCCTCTGTCTAAGTGGGAGAGGGATCGGTGTAGCATATAGATGATGGCATCCTCTGCTCCCACCTTCTCCTGATATGCAAACTGCAGAGGGCACTATTTTAGCATTTAGACCTGTTAGGTGAGAGAATACTTTCTTTCTTTGTAATTCGTGATTCAGGCCTTTAACATTCCAACTCACAAAATTAACTGTCCCATCTTGGAGACATTGATTCTGAATTTTTGATGTCATTTTGTAGTCTTAACCAAAAGTGAGACTGCTTTGACCTTAATTTCAAAATTTCCCAGGGGTTATTGCCATGCAGTCTGTTGTTACATTGGTAATTATAATTATAAGGATTGAAAGAATAGATTAGAAATATCTTGCTCTCTTTCTCTCTCTCCCTAGTCCCCCCCACCCCGCTTTGCCTCCCCACGTGAGGCTGAACCACACTTCACTAAGTCCCAGTCCTCTGACATACCTAGGGACAGACCACGTCCAAAACAAAACAAGCCCCCAGCAGCGGTGTATGTGAAATAAAATAGAGATATCAATTGCCAATACAGTCTAAATACTATAAGCATAAAATATAAAAAAAAAAGAAAATCTTCAACAAATTTTGCAAAAACTTAAACTATAATTTTGACAACATATTTTCAGCCATCCAAAGAGGCATTTAGACTTAGTAAAATATCCAGAAGTGCTTGTCAAAAGTTATATTGCACTGAACATGTCTTAGAAAAGGAATCTCATATATATTTCTCTTCTGGTTCGTCCTGCTTTCACTTCAAAACCGGTCCCGCCCACACGCAGCCGACACGGCATTTCTCGATTCCTATTCGTCATCTTCCATGTCATGCCCTATACTGGCCTGCTCAGCGTAATACATCCAACAAGTACTCGAGGTGCTGCCACAACGGTAAAGTAGCTTTACCACCTTTGCGGGAGCCACCTGTGACTTTACAACAGCTTGTTACACAGTAAACATCGGACCATACTGTTTTAAAATACACTGGCAAATTTATCACCAAATCTCTCCTCTATACGCTAACACTTCTTCCTCTCCAGGATATGGACAGTTGTATGTTTTTGACACAGCGCAAGCTACTGAAGTACGCTTACAAAATAAAGCAAATTCTGCATGCAGCGAAAATGTACTTCTCCAGCTAGATTCCATGCTCAGAACCATCAACTCCTTCGCTAAATCATACAAACACATGCATGAAATCTCTCAGTCCAATCCAACAGCATCTGTACGAATGGTTTTCAAGGAAACCCCTAGGCAGGATTTATGACAATACAATGCCCCGACATGTCACACCGATGTTGCAGCGATTTCCGTTGGAGAAGATGGCGAAACGCCTGCCAAAAGGGACATTTGCATCTATCCCATAGGCAACTCCTGTAAACAGATTTCCACACTCAATATGAATTGCGATCCTATGGTTTACCCACTTTTATTCCCGGAGACATTGGCTGCTACAAAGATTTACAACATGTTCCCGATAAAAGAACAGCCAAGCAAATAAGGCTTACTCAATGCCAATTTTACGCATACAGATTAGCAATGAGGAATACATTTAGTATTTTGCACTCCAGCGGCAAACTATTCCAACAGTACGTCGTAGATGCGTATGTTAAAACAGAGGGCACGCGTCTCAACTATCTCAGATTATATCAACAAGATCTGCGCATTGAACTATCAGATGCACTGCAAGCAAATGCTGAAAATAACAACGTTCGTGTAGGCAAAATGATCATATTACCGTCCACATTTCCAGGAAGTCCAAGATACATGCAACAAAACTATCAGGATGCCATGGTCATATACGTAAATTCGGAAAGCCTGATTTATTTATCACTTTCACATGTAATCCTGCTTGGCCACAAATTCTACATGCACACTGCGTCTTTCAAGAAGTATTTATTTCTTCTTGATTTCTGAATTCCTTTTTCACCGTTTTCCGTTCCTATTCTTACATCGCCGTATGTTACGGCGGGCATCGGCTAGTAAATATTTTTTGTAAACCAACTACACTTTCTGTTAATGTTAACAATCTCTGTCCACTGACACGTTAAAGCGACTTTTTAAACAACTTTACCATCATTAAACTGCATAATATTTAAACTAATAAATAATAACAATAAAATACTGCTCCCTCACAGTAACGGATCCCCAGGTGTATGTTCAGTGTAGAGAACTTTATGGCAGGTGTGACGAGGCTCCAAAAAACTAGATGTATAAATGGGTATCACACAGGTTTAACTTAAATATTGTGTAAATGTTGGGTTTGTGATCTGGTGGTCGGAGACACGAACACAGAATTCAATGGATGTTCTTCTGAACGGGCTTTCTTTATTGCACGCGTGCTGTCTCTATCTGGCGTACCAAAACCCCAGTTCCTATCCATCCTTTTTCTTTCTCCATATAACCAATCAGCACACGATAAACGTCTTTGTGAAATTAAAACTAGTTATAAACTTAGCCCACAGAGTGTTTAAAATTTTAAAAATATCGTTATACATTTCTAATTATGCCATCCATTCAGGGTTGTGCCCATCCCTGAACGAGTTACCAGCACATTGCAGGGAGAATACGAGCAAAACATACACTAGCAGGGTCAATATAGCATAACAAAACCCCACATCCTACATGACTGTGAAAGGAAACTGAAGCACACCGAGTAAACCCACCAGAAAAACATGCAAATGCAAGGCAGGGTACACCCGAGACACCCTTGCTGCTAGGCAGCAGTGCAACCTCCACGCCGCCGTGCCCCCACATGATTAATACATGCTTTAATGCATTTCATCATAAAAATTATATCAAGTATTTATCTTAGCATTCTAAATGTTCAGAGAGCAGGAATATCATGAAGTTAATGTATTCTGTGCGGCAATCGCTGCAGGTGCCTCCTCAGTACAAGAGGAAGTCAGTTTAAGAAGCACGTACCGATTTAACATGGCTCGGGAAACACTTAACACAAAACATTTAATGTGCTATACTGTATAACTTATGACGGGGTTTGAGAAAATCTAGTAAATTAAATATTCATTTTACGATGAAGTTTAGTTTACGATGTTCTACTTTAATGACAAATTACGAGAATAAAGTCAAAATGTCGACTTTAATCTTGACATAAACAGCGAGAAGAAAGTAGAGATGTCAAGAATAAAGTCAAGTTTCTGCAATATATAAAACCATTTTACAGTCCCTCCCTTTCAAAGACCCAAGAGGACAATGGGAAAAGGATCTCTCCCTCAACATATCAGAAAAGGAGTGGAAGGTAGCAATGCAGAGAATTCACTTGAGCTCCATATGTGCAAAGCATACAATTATTCAACTAAAAATTATATATTGAGCACATCTGTCTTGCTTAAAATTGTCCAAAATGTTTCCAGGGGAGGATCCAACCTGCGAATGCTGCAATTACGTTCCAGCCTCACAGGGTCACATGTTTTGGGCCTGCACCAAATTAACATCATTTTGGACCAAGATTTTTAAATGCCTTTCAGACAGCCTTGGTGTCACAATCCCTCCTAATCCACTAACAGCTGTGTTTGGTGTACTTCTAGATAGGCTTAAAGTGGAGAAAGACAAACCGTGATTGGCTTCACTACACTATTGGCATGTAGACTTATCTTGCTCAACTGGAAGAATCCTAACTCTCCCCTTTTAAGTCAATGGGTAACTGATGTTATATATAATTTGAAATTGGAAAAAATAAAATTCTCACTTAGAGAATCTGTGCAGAAATTCTTCCAAACCTGGCAGGATCTAATCAATAACATTTTAGAATAAGCTTTTAAAGTACTGAGGAGGCAGATTCTCTCCCTATTTTTTTTTAAATCTATCTATTTGCTTATTTTTACTAGGTTTAAGTTTTATTCTGCTGGCCATGCTCTCTTTCTCAGGGGTGGGGGTTAATTTGTTTTCAATCCTATTCTTGTAAAATTGATGTATTTGTATGGAATGTTGTGTGATTTCAATAAAATCAATAAAAAAAAAAACAATGGCAAATTAAAAAATAAGTCGAGAAATGTTTAAGTGTGCAAAATGTTATTCAAATTTTTGATTCATCTAAGTAGTAACCTTTTGCTGATATAACAGCCAAACTGTGGTAACCATTCTGATTCAGAATGCCAGTCACTCTGTGCAAGTCACTAACTCTGCCTCCATCAAAAGAATGCCAGACCATCATACTTCATCCTCCATGTTTGACAGTTTGTGTCACACATTGAAGAACCATCCTTTCAGCAACTTGATGGCATACAAACACCCTGCATGATGAACCAAATATTTCAAATTTTGATTCATCGGCCCATAAGACTTTCTTCCAGTTTGCAGTAGTCCACAGCCAGTATTTCAAGGCCCTACTTTGTTCTTTAAGGTATGGCTTACTTACTGCCACTCGCCTGTCAAACCTGCAGCACAAAGTCTCCTCTTCACAGTAGAAAGTCAGACTTGCTTTTCTCGACCACTGTTAAGTTGTGGTGCTGTAAGGCACCTATCACGCAAGCTGGTGACACTGAGAAATTTGTCACGTTACAGTGCAGTACTGACCTTACTATCGATGTGACATCCCTACTAGCAACACACCTAAAATAAATCAACGCACTTTGCACATTAGTAATTAGCAGGGTGAATGAGAGCCAGAAGTAACTGTATTGGCAATGGGTAAGTTGCCCCCAAGATAACATTACATACCTTGTCATGAATCTCAGGATGGTACGAATCTAGACCCCTCTTCAAGTCTGTGGTGTTCTTTCCTGTGAGCTTCATTCATTCTTAGTTTTTATTAACAAAATTAACATTGCTCTTCCATCTGTTCACATCTAATGGCTACCCCAAGACATTTATCAAACAATGCTTACATAAGAGGTGCCACAGATCTCAACAAACAATCGACTCATGTCCTACTTGGTACACCATTCCCTAATACAGTAGTATATAGGAAAGTACAGCACACTTCCTCTCCAAATCAAGATTCAATATAGCCCACAAACCTGCTAACACTCTGCAGACTGTTCTTTTTAATGCAAAAAGCAAAAAATCTTCATCAGAGACATGGAATGCAGTAACAGTATGCCATGTAATGTGTGCCCAGCTGTATATGTCAAATAAACATCTAAAACACTTCCAACATGCATACAAAAACATGCATACACTATCAGAAGGAAGGACCCATGATCTCTGATATATGCGCATAGAAGTTTAACGGACACATGTTTAAAACAGGGACACGGTGCAAGTAAAATTCAGGGCTAATACTAAAAATATCAGAGGGCTGGCTGAATCATGGGCCTCAAATGAAAATGCCATTAACTGATATTTGGACATGACCCCAGCATATGCAGGCTTAAAAAGATGAACATCTAAATAATAAAAAGGACTTTATGACCAACACTCTCCAAACCCCTACACTCCCCTGCACCCACACTCGCTCATTTGCGTTATATTACCTTGACAAGAAATGCTACAGGGGCTCTTGTAAAGAATTCGGAACTTTAAAGGACAAAAATAAAGGTATGTGAAATAAAGTGGAATGAGACAGGGAAAAAAAATATGAATGCGCTGATTTAATACTTAGTGGAGGAGCCTTTCTTTGTAATGACAGCTTCAAGACACTTCCTGTATGAAGAAATCAATAGCCTGCAGTGCTCAAGTGCGATTTTGACCTATTCTTTTAAAGTGATTGTCTTTAAATCTTGAAGATTCCAGGGGGCCCTCTTGTGAATCCTGATCTTTAGTTCCTTCTGGACCTGTTCAATTGGTTTGAAGTCAGGTGAATGAGTGCGTCATTCTAACAACTTGATTTTCTTTCTCTGAAACCGTTTGAGAGTTTCCTTTGCTGTATGTTTTACATCATCATCCTGGTGGATGGCAGCAAATTAATTTCAAGAATCTCTTGCTACATGGCCCCATTCACCGAAAGTTGCCTATACCATGAGATGAGAAGCAGCCCCACACCATGACGCTTGCACCTCCAAACTTCACTGGTGGTATAGCGTTTTTCGGTGATGTGCAGCGTCATTTCTCCTCCAAACATGGTGTGTAGTATGATAGCCAAAAAGTTCAACTTTGATCCAAATGTTGTGTAGCAAACATTAAACAAGCTTGAACATGCCTTTTCTTCAGTAATGGAGTCTTGCGGGGTTAGCATGCATAGATGCCATGCCAGTAGACTGTACTGCCTATTATTATCTCTGTAACAACTTTACTAGCTGCCTCCAAGTAGCGTTCCTTCCGAGTGGTACTTTTCTCTTGGCCTACTCTTTTGATTATGCTTTGGACACCCTATTCAAAAATCTTACAAGGACCTCCAGTGTGTGGCCGGTTGACAACTGAGTAATGCTCCTTCCACTTGGATGATTACAGGAAAATTGAAAAGTTATGAAATACGTCTGCAACCAGTTGTATTGATATGGTTTGCAACAATTAGGTTGCGAAGGTCATGGGAGAGCTCTTTGCTTTTACCCATCATGACATGTTTCTTGTGTGACACCAAAAAAACATTTTACAGCCCATCAATATGTACTAATCCAGCTGATATCAATTGGCACAGATAGGAGGTGGAATTACTTTCTAACTACTTATGGATTTCAGCTGGTTCCTTGCCTTGGTTTACTGCTTTTTCCTTATTGTGTTCAATACTTCACTACTGCACCAATCCACTTTATTATTGTTTCAACCCACTTTATTACACATACCTTTATATATGGCCTTTAATGTTGTGAATTCTTTATATTTGTGGATTTCTTGAGTCTATACCAATATCTGGTGAGAACTGCATGTGAATAGCCTCATTGAAAATGCATTTACTGAAAAAAGTGTTGACACGTTCAACAGTTATTTCCCGCACTGTATATGATACATTTAAGTTCTTTAATACATTTAAAATATGTTAATTTACAGTAACTATAACATTTCTATATAAACATACCATAATTCAAGACCATCTTCTAGCAGGTACACATGTGGGGGCTGATTAACATCTGTACTCAGCTGAATAACAGGTAAAAGGAATGGATACAGGTTCTTGCTTTCTGCTCCCAAACCCTACAAAATTAAACAAACAATGGAGTAAATTACCACACAGCCTAAAGAAAATCACAATCATTAGTGTATACAGATTATATTTAAACTGGATAAACAGTAATAAAAAAAGTTATGAAAGACACAGACATTAAAATGAAGTAAACAGTGAATACATTGATTAAAGTAAGTTAAATTTAAAACTTAGAGAAAGGGCTATTCTTTAGTATGAATATGAACCTTGGAAAAGAAGAAAACATTTGCTGAGAAACAGAACTGTGAACTCTATAAGACCTTCACTTCCCTTCAGATTAATGTGATACTAGAGGTTCAGGGTAGGCAATAAGGCAAAAATGTCACTTGATGATATTTTCAAATATTGCTGTGACACATAATATTTATTTTAATATTACGCAAATTTATGAACTGGTAAAAACTACCAGGAATCACAGTGAATTTCCCAC
Organism: Erpetoichthys calabaricus; assembly: GCF_900747795.2. Taxonomy (NCBI): domain Eukaryota; kingdom Metazoa; phylum Chordata; class Cladistia; order Polypteriformes; family Polypteridae; genus Erpetoichthys; species Erpetoichthys calabaricus. The sequence continues at coordinate 139,376,466 of NC_041400.2, read as the reverse complement.
ATAAAACCAAAGGAGGCAGCTAAATAAGTTAGAAATTGTCCAACATCTTACAGACGAAACCAGTCAGAGGTCAATAAAAATAAACTACCATAGATTGACAGAGCAGATAGAAATAGACTGTAAAAATGCGTAAATGGAAAGAAAAACAAATGCTAATGACTCACTGAAATCTAGACAAATGTACACTGGACTACATTAATGGAACTGTATTGCTGTCAGTACGGTTAACTGTAGCAGGCAAATGCATCTTCAAAATAAGGAGCAGTCTAACAGTGTGTTTGGTTACCTTGAATGGTATACATGCTCTTTGTGATCATTAAAAATAAAAGAAACCCAACATAGTGAAAAAAAGCTAGGAGAAACCTGAGTTGGGGACTGGGAAAATATTCTGCATTCTTGAAATCGGCATCTAAGTTCAGGTTTTTCCTGAACGTATCTATGTTCTCCTGGTGTTATACCTTCAACACAACACCATCACATTACATTTCATAGGATGGACACCTCTCAAAACAAACAAAAAATAACAGTTTCATTACCTTATCTTGTGTGAATAATTATTAATGCATAGTTGATTTCTGACTATCATACAGGGATTGTTGCCATCAAAGTTGATTAATAATTTGAGGAGAAACAAGCTAGTAATTAATGTTATTTATAAAATTATCCATATTATGTAATGAGAACAAAGTTTAACTTTTAACATTCTTTTTTAAATATTAATAGCTCTCTTAATAACAAAAAATAAGTATGACAACACAGAACTGAAAATGTGTCTTCTACTTGTCAAATACAACTAACATATTAACATTTGTGCATGTGTGTTAAAGGTATACACTTAAAAAAAATTTTCTCAGTTCAGCTTTATTAAGTTCATATTGTAGCAGAAAGTACAAGACATGTGAAAACACTACTGAAAAACAGGCCATTAAAAAGTTATATACTGTAAACAAAAAAATACAGTACGTCATATCAATTTTAGGAGGACATAAGCTTGAAGCATGACACACATTGTTCATTAGAATGACATTAACACAATATTTTACCAAAGTATCACATTTTAAAAATAGTTTCATGACACACTCCATTCAAAAATATCATAAAGTAGTACTGGACAGTATAACCAAAATTCTATATCACGGTATTTTTCAAAATTATACCGGTTTCACGGTATTCAACGGAATTTTTTTCCCATGCATGAGTGGATGTTAACCACATTTTCCACTGCAATTACTGCAGTAGACTGGCTAACCTATTCCACTGTCATGAGAATTGTACATTGTACAAAAAAGCATTTTAATGTGCACACAAGTATTAATACAGGCTTGAATGGCCCCATAAAGTGATAGTTTTCAAGGGTGTGGCACTAATGAAGAGAAGGAATCACATTGCATGACAGTTGCAGTCAAAATATAGAACCTTTTTGTTGAACAAATTTTGGAAACAACTTAAAGTAAAATTTTGATAACATATTTTCAACCATCCAAAGAGGCACTTAGACTTAGTAAAATATCCAGAGGTGCTTGTTAAAAGTTGTATTGCACTGAACATGTCTTAGAAAAGGAATAAATAGTAAATATTTTTTGTAAACCAACTACACTTTCTGTTAATGTTAACATCTCTGTCCACTGACACATTAAAGTGAGTTTTTAAACAACTTTACCATCATTAAAATGCATAACATTTAAACTAATAAATAATAACAAAATAAATAATAGTGCAACTTTCAGTAATAATACTATTACTTCAAGACTTCAAGCCCAGGTGCATTACACAGTATTCACCAAATAAAAATAAAATAAAATAAAACAAGTGCAACTTGGTGACCCAGTTGTTAATCGCTATGCGCTTCTTAAACTGACTTCCTCTGCACTAACAGGAGTGAAAAAGGTCACCACTTAAACAGTTTCCCGCTGCGCCACATTCTGAACGTTGTTTAGGCTATTTAAACCGGTGTTGCAGTATAAGAAAAATCCATATCATAACAAAAATAAAAAACGGCGGAGTCCTTTAAGACTGGCAATTTATATTCAGAATAAATGCAATATGAATCAGATGATGAAAGACATGCAAAACAAAACAAAGCAAACAATTGTTAAATCTGTGTGAGTTTTCTTTAGTAAAGGTTGGACACACCTTTCTAACACGGGAGATACAGGAAGTCTACTTACACTTAATGCTTCCTAAAATCTCACCCCGTTTAATTAACTCTTTCTCACTTTACTGCAGTATCCAGACATCTTGCCTCCCTAACAAAATTGCTGCTATCCTCTGAGCTCACTTGGGTTATGTGTCCATTTCAAACCTCACCTGTCAATGAGTCCATTAAGTCAAAGAACTGCCAGAAATCTCCAGCTGTTGCTGAACCCATGAGAATAAGCATTTTTAAAGCACCCATACGTTAATATGGGCTGTCTGTCCTTACCAGATATCCTGAGGGTTAAATTTTAGATGTTCTGTCATCTGGCCACAAGTATGTCACTGCTATTAAGCACTAGGTCTTAAGGTCACTGTTTTGCAAAAAAAGGTTATAAATAACTTGACCACTAGTACTGTAGTCATCAAACCTATTAGAGCAGTTAGACAGCTTAGATCAAGAAAAAGAGATATTGTCTTTCTTCTCCTGCGGCAAGCTATAACTCCACACAGATCCATGCCATACTGCCACCTCTATGATCATGTTATGAAATGGAATTAAACTTAAAATACCTTCACGAGGTGAATCAATGTAGTAAGGATTGCACATCGAAGCATATTGTGGTCTTCTGACTGTTTCCAAAGGAGAGGAAGGTACTGAACCAGACATCCAACATAAGGTTTAATCTTCAATATTAAAATAAAAAAAAAAAGAACAGTTCACAACACACACGATTACTACCTTGTAAATAAAGATATATTGAACAGTTCGTAACATTTAACCAATGTTACTATAGTTAATGAAAACTAAAATTAAAACTGATACTATGAATAAAAAACATTTTCGTAAACTGAAATAAAATAATTAACAAAACTGAAATTAAAAACTAAAACTAAATGAAACAATTACAGTAGCTTGAAAGACTAACTGAAATAAAATAACAATTTACTAAAAATATTTTTAGTTTTCGTAGACTTGCACAAGGGATAACCAGGGATCCAGGGGTCCTGAAATTAATTAAAATATATTAATAAGAACTTTATATTTTGTTTTTGAATAAATATTCCTGCTGTTAGTCTTTATCCCTTGTAACTTTTAACTCCAAAACAGAAATTCATCCACCACGAGCCACCCGCATACATTCTTCCACTGAACAGCAGCTGGTGATACAGCATTTGCAGTGACAGATCAAGCTGAAAATGGGTGCGTAAAGTGTGTGAAGAAGAAAGTGATTTGCTGCGTTGTAACATTGACAGTTCTTCAGGAGCTGATAGTGACAGCATGATAGATTCTGGTTTAAGCGTTAATGAAGCATACCAAGGTGATGATTTTGCTTTGAATGTGCTCTATATCTTTCATTCACTGGATCACCAGGGCTCAAGAGAAAAGTGTTAAGATACCTATAATCCCTAACAGAATTTCAGTCTGTTCATAAATGACAGCACGTTAGCTGAAATTCTCAGTGGGCCCAAGATATAATATGTACACAGCAATTAATAAGAGTCACACGCTAAGCTAAATTCCAGGCTGCATACGAGTCTGAAGTCCATTATGATGAGCTGCTGAATTTCTTTGTGTTTCTTGTATATCAATTACCTGAAATTGCAATGGGCATGAAAAAAAAGTTAAATGTATGGACAAAAAATCACTAGTGAGTAACTTTTCAGTTTATTTCTCAGGTGTCCACGTTTTCTTGACAATAATACACCTGCCACTTCGCACAGGAGAAATCCTTTTAAAAATAAAATTGCACTGATCGAGAAACTGATTATGTCAACATACAAGATCATCATATTGTTGCTTATGAATCACTACAAACGTTGTAAAATTCCTGTGTTGGTGTCTCTACTGAACTGCAGGTAGGTAGGTGAAGAGAGTCTGCAACTGGTGAAAAACTAAACATACTACTGTGTTTTTTATTTATTCAGTACTAGGTGAAATACCCAGCATTGCCCGGAAAGAATGAAAAAAATATAATTTAAAAAAAAACTAACATGACAGATTCATTTTTGTTTTGTGGTGTAGTAAGAATTTTTTACATGCAGAATTTTTGACAATGAAAAAAAAAGTCAATTAAATTAATATTACTATTAGGTTAATTTAATTCTATCAATTCTATTAGCACCACAACATTGTTACAAAAAGAATATTGCAAGATGAAAATATAGCAAGCAACAACAAACAAATAATACTACAGATTTTTCATGATAAAACTGTTGGTTGCTTTTACAGAGCACAATGATAAAACTGACGGTTGCTTTTACGGAGCACACCACAAACGTTCTGAGCGTCAACTGGATGATAACAAGCATACAAGACCACAAGATTGTTACAGTCTGCTTTATATATAAGATTTATTAATTTATCCTTTTATAGTTTTACATTCACAGCTCAAAATACTTGACATTGTGAAAATAATCCAGTTGCAGTATTTAAAATACAGGTAAAATTCCGTTACAACAAATTGCCAGGGACCTAAAAAATATTTTGTTGTAATGAAAATTTCATAGTAATGACATTCTGTATTTGTCACTATACTGCTTTCTTTAACTTGCGTCCAGGTGTTTGCAATCATTTCAATAGCTTCTTTCATGTTAATTTTAATCTCCTCCTGTCTATAAATTATGCTGACGAGAACTTTTCTCAGCATTTCCTTGCGATAATACACTTTCAGGGTGCGAATGATGCCCAAATCCATGCTTAAGTTTAACCAATGAATTAACTTTTAGATCAGTGTTTCCCAAACTCGTTCCAATTAGCTTCTGTTTTTAATTGAACTCCTGGGCTAATTAAGTGAACTGATATTTCTCAAGTTCTGTGTTTAGGGAACAATATAGAAATTAAAAAACTAAGTTTGTTTTAAAAAAAAAAAAAAAAAATTAAAATGTACCAAGCAGTTATACAGGAATAATATATTTTTTTTCTTTTTAATAGTATTTTCATCTTGATTTTCATTCTACTTTTCTAGGTCTTCTAATTGTTTAATTAATCCATTATTTACTAATTAGTGGGTCTGACTCTAAAGTAGTGGCCTTTGATTATTCAGTGTTGTTTGCCTGCGTGTCTGTTCTGCTTGTTTTTAATTATCGTTATTAAAATACAACGAAGGGGAAAAACTGCACAGAGAAAGAGCAAAGTATAATGAAATCAACAAAAGAGAGTTAAGCGTTTAAAACTATAGCAAAAGCAGAAATTTTTCTAAATGTCTTATAAATGTAAAAATCATGCTTTCTGAATGTCGAATAAAAGAAAAAATAAAACCCAGCTAATTAAATGAGATCAGTGCTATCAGGTGTTGTCACTGATTTAGGAATCTGATTGGAACAAAAACCTGCAGCCACAGGGGGTCCCCCAGGACAGAGTTTGGGAAACACTGTTTAAGATGATGTGTTTTCATTGCATTTCAAATGGTTAAATTTGAAGAAAAACAGAGGTGTTCTAAAACTTTTGACTAGTAGTGTAGGTACAGAGAATTATGAGAATATCTGTACTCCACTGTAATCACTTATTAGATCTCACTTCAGTATTCATTTGTGTCATATAGGTCTATGGATAATTTGAGAGTTGCCTGTATATGACGTATAACCTTGCTTCAAAGAGCAACAAAGTCAGTTAGGATTTTTATAGATACTCATCCTATTCCTAACCTTCCTTTTCTCACCTTTCCACTGTATTTGTTAACTGTTTTCCCTACAACTTTTAAAACCTTAGCCTAGGGAGGCATGGGTTCTGATTATTGTTATGTCCTCACATATTCTACCAATTATGCCAGTCTAAGGTTTTATAAAAGATGCCATTGCAGCCTCAGTATTTTTGTCTCATTGTGTTTTAGTTTTGAAGCAATGTTTCTAAATGGGAATTCAGTATTGTTTATTGGTTTTGTTATATGGTCCTTGAATGCTTATTCTTGTCTTTTTTGGCAAGTTATTGTATATTGTGCTCTCTTTTTGGCAGATTTTCCCATTTCTTTTGTTTTGTTTGCTTTCCTGCTGTTTTAGTTTATTTTTCTTAGTTCACCTGTTTAGTATTCCTGATTGTATTAATAATGCTTTAATTTCCTTCCAATTTAACTAATAGTTGTGTTTCCAATTACTAGTTTTAAATTATACTATATGTTTTAAATTTAGGTAAAGAGTGATAGTTTGTATCAAAGCACAAAAGGAGAAAAAAAATATCAGTAAATTGTTATTACTTAATTTACGAATCAAAAATACATTGATGCCATCATAATGTTATTTCCAAAATACATTCCTCAAAAAAAATTAGCTTACCTGTGTATTAACTCTTTCTACTACACAGGAAATAACATGGAGGATATGCATTTTTGTGTCACATTCTGTCACTTGCTGAAGCAACTGGAAGAGAAGGCTAAATATGGACTCCAGATACTACCAGAAAAAGAAAAAAAAGTAATCAGGATTATCTTTTTTTAATCAACTATACAGTATGAGTGGAGGAAGGTGCAGGCTGGTTTGGATCAAATCTGATTACAGGTTAGGATTAAGTTTAATTTCATATATATATATATATATATATATATATATATATATATATATATATATATATATATATATATATTAATGTACATGTTCATGCTCAACTATGATTTACTTCAAATTATGCAGTCAATTAGAGGTTGTTTTTGAGAAAAACTGACAGTATAAAGTAAGGGTTGTTTTTATTAACATTCTGATGTATTTTTATCAATAATATATAGTTCAACTGTGTAATTTGTAATTAACATTTGATCATTTCAGTTAAACAAATCATCTTTTCATTTAATTATATTAATGTCATTTGAAGAAAAAACTAAAAATGCACTTTTAAAATGTGCAATCATTAAAAAAAAGCTTGATATCCAGATAGAGTGCTGGTAAAACCAAAAAACATCAGGCCATATTTAATATCCTCAATAGAATAGGTCTTAAAGAGTGTATTATTTTTATCATTGTTTTTTCAATTTAAAAGAATATATACTTAAATTCATTTTTATCTCATAATGCAATGATAAGAATGGTTTTATAGAACAGAAACGTTTATTGTGTGTCCAAAAATCAAAAGCATGAATAATAAAATTAAACCAAATAAAATGCACCTATAATTTTCATTGCAGTGGTACTGGAGAATTAACGACCAGAACAATTGCAATACTTACTGGTAAAAACTGTTCTGTTCTAAATTCAAAATCATCTACTGGTAAATAGTATGATTAAGGAATATACATTAGGAAGACGAAAGAAAAAAAAATAATTTCAGAGAACAATATTTAACAATGTTTATGCATTATTTTCCTGATTATTATAATTATTGACCATAGTGGATTATTGACCATAGTGGAGACATCTGGTGTGGCTTAGGGGTATTTGAAAATATATATTTTTTGCCATAAGAAAACATTTGAATAAAAAAGAAGCAGAACAATTTTGAAATTAAAAGTATGTTTATCACATTAATCTACAGTACTACACAGTTTCTGTACAAAATATTACATGTCCTCTTTGACATAAAATAAACAATTATTTTTAATTTCCATTCCGGAGCAGCCTATGTACTACTGACCATACAACAGCATAAATGCCTCAAATTTATTATCACTATATTTAAACTTTGATCATTAGTTATGGATTCAAAAAATACACCAAGATAAAAAAAATGGAAATATAAACTTTCAACTGGTTATTATTTTACTAATATAAAACAGTACTGCTCCCACACAATTAAATAAATATTTTGGTTAGTCATATGAATGTATGCCTGATAAGAGAAATGGAAAACATAATGTAACAACAACTTTGACAAACACATTAATATATATCTAATGATTCAGGCTGTCAGCAATTTTTAAAAGATTTAAACTATCTGTGGATATTGCAATTTTGCTAAAATCTTGCACTGCATGCCCCACATCATTTGGAAATTCACAGTCTGTTGAAATTCTGCTTTGCATTGCCACAGCCTAAACTGAACATAGTGTCACCAAAAATATTAAATACTTGCTTTTTGAGTTATTACTGCCACAGATGTCAATAGCAATGACCATTTTAAAATTTTTGGTAATTAACACTAGAATCCCTGAAGCCTACGAAAAAATTCGTAAGGCTGGGCCACCTTAAATTCCTTTGCACCTCTCCATCAGCGTCTTTTTTAGCAAATGTGTAAATCAGCACAAGCAGCCTGCTATCCCATCTCCCACGCAGCTGACGTTCTCCAGCTGAAGTTTGCTTATCTGGGTGTGAGGTGCCTGGAGTTGTATTGGGTAAATAATATGTTATTTGGAATACATACATTTCACGTGGGTGGCACGGCGGTAGTGCTGCTGCCTCATACAGTTTGGAGTTCTGGGTTCACTTCCCAGGTCCTCCCTGCGTGGAGTTTGCATGTTCTCCCCATGTCTGCGTGGGTTTCCTCCGGGTGCTCCGGTTTCCTCCCACAGTCCAAAGACATGCAGGTTAGGTGCATTGGCGATCTTAAATTGTCCCTAGTGTGTGCTTGGTGTGTGTGTATGTCCTGCAGTGGGCTGGCGCCCTGCCCAAGATGTGTTCCTGCCTTGCACCCTGTGCTGGCTGGGATTGGCTCCAGCAGACCAGCAGTTAGGATATAGCGGGCTGGATGTTGACTGACTGACATTTCATGTGTGTTCTGTGTCAAACTATCTGGATGAATGCAGGAAAACAAGAAAATACGAGGCAAGAAATGTTGCACACATAACTAAAACAAACTTTTTTCATTTTATAGTAAAAATTTAAGAATAAAACTGAATAAAAAAAAATTAAAGTAACAACAAGATACCAAGAAGACATGATTCACCAGAGTTTATGTTTCTGTTTAAAACCCTAACATGATATCTTTTACAAAGTAGCAAAAGTTCACAACGGGTGTTACAGACTCAAATGAAATGTATGTTTTTTATTATGGAATAGTAATAATAATAAGAATAACAGCTCACTACTCAAAACGGAAAATGCAGGAAAGACTCAGGATCGAACCCGCAACCTCTTGATTTAGAAGCACTCACCCTTACCTCTAACCCAGCCATGTAATTGATAAATGAGCTTTGGTTTTTTCATATTTACAGCAACATGTAAATTGAATAATTTCTTTTTCTTTGGTTATATTCTTGAATAAAGGCGCACTTGTTTTCTTATACTTTTTGTTAAAGTATTTATTTGATATTTGAACTTCACACATCATATATTTCATTTCAACATTTTATCAATTATACATGAAAAAATGTTGTTTTAGTTATGTGTTGAACACTTCTTGCCTCACATTTCTTGTTAACCTACATTATCCAGATTATTGAAGAAATGGAACAGACATGAAATGTATGTATTCCAAATTACTTTTATATTATTTACCCTATACAACTCAAGGCACTCCATACCTGGATAAACGGACTTGAGCTCAGAGAACTTCAGCTGCATTGGTGGGGGATGGAATAGCAGGCTGCTTGCTACCACTGCTGTCTGACACATTTGCAAAACAAAGACGCTGATGAAGAGGTGAGAAGGAATTTAAGGTGGCCTGGGATAACGACTTTTTTCATAGGCTTCAGGAATTCCAGTGTTAAACAGTAAATTGTTTCCAAAAAATGACTATTTAAAGTGTAAAAGTTTAAATCTTTCATGACTAATATTAACATGTACTCACTTTACTGCTTAATGATGTATATATTAACAAAAAACGTTTAAAGAAAAAGGAGGAAGGAATATCAAGAGGTGAAACCATAATGTTCTGTTAATGCAAATAAAAAAAAAACAAAACACAGAATCAGTAAGGATATCAAGCTTCAGGGTTGTAGCTGTTTCAATGCGCACCTGAAAAAGAAGAAATAATAAAGATGTGTAGTATAAAAAGATTTTGCAAAAAGTATTGACAAAAAATAGAGTAACATTTAATGTTTCATATTCAACTATCTATATAATATATAGAAAAAAGTAGGTATCATTCCCAGTTGTATTTTACATTTTTGGAATAAGGTTTGGGACAGAGAGGATGGTGCTTTGTCTTTTAGCAGAGGCCCTACAACAGTTTAGAGAGGAATTTAACGTGCAATCTTTAATTGTATTTACATTCTTGTTTAATTAGTTGCTTAAGTATCATTGTTTGCAATTCTCTTAATAAAAAGAAAAGGCTCTCTAATGTGCCATCAGATGGTCAGTGCTGCTATTTTGTGACAGTGTGTAAAGTATATGAGTGTGCATTTTGAAGATACGTTCACTGTCCAAAGTTGCCCTGCTTTGCAGGCAGTTACTGTACGTCAGCATAACCTCTTGATGGATAAAAATGTCAGCGAAAACTCATGCCAACAAAGAGAGATTATAAAGTAGGACAGATTGCTTCCAAACCTGGATGAGAATTTGGTATCAATTGAGAAAAAGTACACTGATAGATTTGCTCTCTAACATATCTTTGTGACAGTGATTCAGTTTTATAGGAATACTCCACCTAAAAATGAAATATATATATATTTTTTAAATGTTACTTACCAAGTGGTTTGTGGTGGTGCCCAAGAAAAAAACTTTAATTTCAAGGTTTTGTGGAGAAGTTACATAATGAATAGTCAAACCCAACAGGGTCTTTTGGTGACCTGGGGCTTCATGTATAATGCCGTGCGTAGAATTCACACTAAAACATGGAGTACGGACAAAAGCGGAAATGTGCGTATGCACAAAAAAATTCAGATGCACAAAACTGTGTGTATGCCAACTTCCATGCAGTTCCGCTGCATAAATCTTGGTCGGCGTGAAATGTAATGCATGTGCACGTGCCTGCTGCCCCATCCCGACTCCTCACAGAATTACGCCCCTTTGAATATGCAAATCAATATAAACAGCCCCTTACGTTCAAGCGTTCTGTGAAAAGACAATGGCAAAAACACGGGGAAGAAAAAAAAAAAAACCTTCAGCGAATACGAAGTGGAGGTCCTACAAGTGAAGTCAAGGAAAAACATACTTTGCCAGCTCAGGCAGTGGTATGAGCAACAAAATGGAATTGGTGGGGTGGCACTCAAAAGTTCAAGTTCGGAAAGTTGCACAGTGTCTGAAATAAAAAAGAGTTGGTCAAAATGTCAAAATCGAGGTGAAAAGGTGAATCGTAGCTTACCATCAGAGTGTCATATGGAAGTGTATTAGGGCACAGAGAAAAGAAAAAATAAAATTAGGGACACAGGGAAGAAAAAAAAAAGGTCTTGTAGTTTATTTTGTCATTAAAGCAGAACGTTGTAAACTTCATGTTAAAATCAATAATTTAATTTACTAGAGTTTCTCAAATTCAATTGTAACTAAAGTAGCACATTAAATGCTTTGTATTCTGTGTGTTTCCCTACCCAGTCATTAATCACTACATGCTTCTTAAACAGGTTTTCTCTTTCGTAGACAGGAGCACACAGGCAATGATTGCTACACATAATACATTACATTCATGATATTACAACTCTCTGAACATTTCAGAATACTAAGATGTATACCTGATAGCATTTTAATGATGAAATGCATTAAAGTATGCATTAAACATGTAGGGACATGAAGGAGTAGGGGTAGAGATGTTCCAGCCTCCCCCTTCCAGGGATTCTTCCTGCCTCCCACAAGATACCTGCTGGTACATGTGTGACTCTGAATGGAATAATTTAATGCAGTAGTACTGTCTCTGTCAAATGCTAACACCCAATTCCTGCCAGTTTTCTTTCTCCAAGTAAAGAATCACAAACACAAAGAGCTCTGTAATAAATGTAAAACCAGCTGTAAGCTTAGAATGCAGATTCTTCTTAGAACTTTAATGGAACATTGAAAAAATCTTTGTAATACATGTTTAATTATTCTATCCATCCAGGGCTGCGTCAGACCCAGCAAGCATTAAGCGAGAGGCAGGAACAATCCCAGGATGGGGCACCAGCTCATCACTAGGGCTGCACCGCCGCACCCTCACATGTTTAATTATTAGCAGTATAAATCGTTAACTTCATGTAAATGATATATCTGTAAAATGTAATATGCATATTTTAATGGATTTCATCATAAAAATTATATCAAGTGTACATCCTAGTACTCTAACAGCACAGAGCACCAAGAGGATTGCTCTTGGAAATCTAAAATCAACTTAGAAGTCAGTTATCATCATCTGTAAATACACGCTCTCTTCTACTGAACTGAGCTGAATTTCTTTATTGTCATTGTATGGTACAATGAGATTCAATATGTAAATCCCCCATGAACTTATTTTCCTATAAAATGATAATAATAACAATACCAATAATATTATTATAAATAATTAACAATAATAACAACAACAATACTATAGAAAATAATGAAAATATTGATACTAGCCGACAGTGTAAGAATAGGAACGGAAAACGGTGAGAAAGGAATTCAGAAATCAAGAAGAAATAAATACTTCTTGAAAGACTCAGTTTGCATATACAATTTCCGGCCAAGCAGGATTACATGTGAAAGTGATAAATAAATCAGGCTTTTCCGAATTTACAAACTATGGCCATGGCATCCAGATAGTTTTGTTGCATGTATCTTGGACTTCCTGGAAATGTGGACGGTAATATGATCATTTTGCCTACATGTACGTTGTTATTTTCAGCGTTTGCTTGCAAGGGCGTCTGATAGTTCGACGCGCAGATCTTGTTGAGGTAATCTGAGATAGTTGAGACGCACGCCCTCTGCTTTAACATATGCATCTACTACGTACTGTTGGAATAGTTTGCTGCTGGAGTGCAAAATACTAAATGTATTCCTCATTGCTAATCTGTACGCGTAAAATTGGCATTGAGTAAGCCTGATTCGCTTGGCAGTTCTTTTATCGGGAACATGTTGTAAATCTTTGTGCCAGCCAATGTCTCCGTAAGGGAAACCATAGGATCGCAATTCATATTGAGCGTGGAAATCTGTTTACAGGAGTTGCCTATGGGATAGATGCAAATGTCCCTTTCGGCAGGCGTTTCGCCATCTTCTCCGAAGAAAATCGCTGCAACATCGGTGTGACATGTTGGGGCATTGTATCGTCGTAAATCCTGCCTAGGGGTTTCCTTGAAAACCATTTGTACAGATGCTGTTGGATTGGACTAAGCGATTTCATGCATGTGTTTGTATGAAAGCGAAGGAGTTGATGGTTCTGAGCATGGAATCTAGCTGGAAAAGTAAATTTTCGCTGCATGCAGAATTTGCTTTATTTTGTAAGCTTACTTTAGTAGCTTGCGCTGTGTCATAAACATACAATTGTCCATGTCCTGATGAGGTAGAAGTGTTAGCGTATAGTAGAGAAATTTGGTGATAAATTTGCCAGTGTATTTTAAAACAGTATGGTCCGTGGCCAGGAGGTTGAGTTATCTATGCACCCATGGAAGCAAACGCTAGAGAAGGGTTGTATTCTCAAATGTGTTGACGATAATGTTTAGCTTCTGATGTTTGCTGTGTAAGAAGCAGTTGTAAAGACACAGGTGGCTCCAGCAAAGGTGGTAAAGCTACTTTACCGTTGTGGCAGCACCTCGAGTACTTGTTGGATGTATTATGCTGAGCAGGCCAGTATAGTGCATGACATGGAAGACGACGAATAAGAATTGAGAAATGCTGTGTCGGCTGCGTGTGTGCGGGACCAGTTTTGAAGTAGAAGGAGGACGAACCAGAAGAGAAATATATGTAAGAGATGAAGGCATAAGTACAATATACATGTACATACAGTGCAGATGGTTCATGAAGTGGCTCAGGTTATGCAATGTTACAGTTGTAGTGTAAGTTTACTGTGAGGTAATTGTAATTATAAGTACAAACAGTTCTACCAGGAGTACTTGATGGACCGATTGAGTGCGTTTATAGCTCCTGGGATGCAATGTTTCTGAGCCTTGAGATCCATACAGGAAAAGTTCTGATGTGTTTGCCGGATTGGAGAAATTCAAATGGACTGCAGCACAGCTGAGAGGAATCCATAAAGATGCTGGTGGCTTTCCTTAGGAAGCATGTGCTATAAATGTCCTCCAGGGCTGGAAGCTGTATCCCGATAATTCTCTGCGCTTTCGACACAACCTGCCATAGAGTTTTATGATGAGCTGCTGTGCAGCTATGATACCACACCCACATTCAATGGGTTGCAATACTCTGAGTGGTGCACTGAGAGTAACAACACTAAAGCAGCTATGGTATTTGGAATAGTCTGTTCATTCCGTACGCCATTATATTGTTACAGAATGATTACAATCATATTTGTAAACGATATGCAATTAATTTTAGTGTATTTGACAAATCCCGCGTCGATGATGCAAATCTGAAAAAAGGGAGACCACATAGAAACAGTAGCACTGCTTTAACATTGGGTGCCGACAGTCTTCAAAAATGAGAAGAAAAGTGCATACTCAAGGGGGGAGGCTGTTGTGAGAAATGTGCAAGGCTTTATGCTTAAGTTTAGTTTTTATACATTGCGATGTGAGTGTGGAAACGGGAGTATGCAACATTTTTGTGTACACACACTGTTTATACAATACATGGGCCCCACTTCTGGACAATAGCAAACAATATAAAAAATGTCCATGGAAAAAGAGGGGAAAAAATTCTCACGTAACCCAAGTTGCATAATCCACGTATCTGATATCCATTGGTATGGCCAAAACATACAAAATGTGTGCATTTTCTGCTAAAACATTATTAACAGTTACTTCCTAAAAAAGCAGCATAAAATGTAAACAAACGATATCACACCCATAATGCTGCAAGTATGCATTAAAGACAGAATTCTTGACCAATGAATGAAAGAAAGAGACTGGTTCAGTTGAGTTTGAATATTCAATATGAAATTTATCCACAAAAACATAATTAAATAATGTTATGAAGTAAATATTTTGGTTAAGCATTCATTTAAGAATAAAATTAGTTATATTTTAAATATATAAAAATGCAGCACAATTAAAGAATTTAGAATGGTTTACTACAAAAACTAACATTATCTATCTCGTACAAAAAAGTTTTTAAATATTTACCACTAGATCTGAGTCCTGCATCAGGTTCAGAATGGCCTCATATAACAAGGGACGCAACTCAGATTTAAACTTCACTGAAATCCATTGTCCAATAAGCCAGATCACCCTACGTCTTATAAGTTTATATCTGTGGTGAAAATAAGAAAAGGAAGTACTGAAAATATAACAGTGAAAAAATTATCACTTTGAGAAAAAGATTATTTAAATTCATACACAAATCAAAGCACAATACATACCCTATAAATAAATTATTCTATTCTTATATTATTCTATACACTATTTGATAATATATATTGGAGAAAATATACAAGTTACTATGAAGTACACCATACTGTCATATTCACTAAATAAAACTTTTTCAATTGATGTTATTTAAATAAACCTTTTGACACCATACCCTTCCAAAGGAAACAGCAATATGGTTTCTAAAGGAAACAAGAGAAGGTAAAATACAAACTTGATCACTGCATGATAAATTGCAAGGAAACACGTGAGAACGAAGGATCATATACTGTTTCTCACAACAAGAAAATGTGCATTCTTTCTTTAGATTAGTTTCTAGCAGTATTTGGCAGGGCAGCTTAATGCATTTTCAGTAATTAAATTAATTATATTGAAATGACATTGCAATTGCTACCAATATAAACTATTAGCTGTGTTACCTGGCTTTGCCCAGGAAATTTCCCAAAATAACATGCTTCGGTTATAGTGCTGTTGGGTTAATTGGATATATTAGAAGTACTATGTAACCAAGTACTTTTCTATATAAAACATTTTTTCCCAGGGGCTAATATTATTAGTTAACTAGAACTCCCATCTCTTGAACACACAACTGCCCATAACTAAAACTGCACTGACTGCATTGATCAATTCTTGCTTTTCCTAGTGACTTGGCTTTTATTGATGGTCATTGCAAAACATAATTTTAAAGGACACTTTTATTATTGTTTTAGAATTAAAACTGGTAGTAGGAATAATGGGAACTCTGGGTATAAACATTATTTCCCCCTGTAGCTTCAATCAGACTTGAATATAACGCTTTGATCTGCAATCTTATACTGTTACAAAGTTTTGAAGGGTTTAAATCAGAAGTAATGCTGCATATCTTCTCTTTGACATAATAGCACTCAGTACTTTCAGCCTGTGGTACAGCAAGTCTGCAGCTCAGAAAAAGTAACCATTTTAATAAATTAATAAGTGGTTTGTGCTCATGCTGGGAGTGGAGCATGTGCAAGTGATCTGCTGTGAAGATGCCTCATCTACAGGTTGGTGTGAGGCAGTTAGCCGACCATGCAGGCTCTCTGATTTTCTCAGTATCCGCCTGGGTCAGCAATCAGACGATCGCACCTGCAACTGCTCCTCAGCATATAAAAAGGGGAGCACAGGATCACAAGAAGGGAAGAATAGGAAAAAAAAGAAAGAGACAAATAGGGCGGAGGTTACAGGACAGGAGAAGAAGCAGGCAGGAGTGAGAGAGGAAAGAAGCTGGTGCGGTGAATAGAAGCAGGGAGACGGGAATAGAGTCCCAAGAAGGTGCGAGTGGCCATCACTCAGGAGGGGGATGTGGGTCGCTCATGTTGAGTGTCTTGGGAGCAGGAGTGACGATCACACTCTGGTGGTGCTTTTACCCGAGTTTAGCCACGGCAACAGTGGAAGTACAGAGCACCGGTGCTGGGTGGAGACAGGATTGGCAGTAGTTCGTGTGGAGCAGGGTTTGGTGGTTGCTGCGGATGCAATGGGATTGGCGACAAGGACACGGGCCGGAAGGAATGGGATCGGGGTTGGGTTCAAGAGGCTCCCAAAAACAAAGAGGAGGCATGGAGTCAACCTGCACCATCACACAGCCAACTGATCATTCAGCATAAGTGTGTCATGAAATGCTATTGAAAGAAAGTTTTTCTTTGAGCTTCATGTAATTTTCCTTCATCCACTTCACATCATATTTTCCACAGAACTTGCCACACCATCTCTTTTCCTTTGCATAGCAGCTGCCATTCTTTACTTGTAGTCAGTCCCATTTCTCTGTGAGACTACAGCTTCAGCTTGTTCAGTGATGTGCTTCTGCTTGAGGCATTAACTTGCACAAACTGCAAGCTGCACTTCTGTACTTGTTATCACTTTTTGGCACTAAGCAGAAAAAAACATTGCCTAAGAATAACCCACTCACTACAGAACTATTACTGACAAAAAAAAAAAAAAAAACAACAAACACAGGTCAGCTAATTTTCTTATTTCATCATATTTCAAACAAATAAGTTTAAGCATTTTTGAGATTTTGGGGTATTTCATTTTTCCATTGGGAGTTTCCCATAAATATTGATATATCGAAATGTCCTTTTTTAGATGACACCTACTGCCTTAGATGTACTAAATTTTAGCTTTTTAGCTAAACCGGAAATAGTGTTTTTGTTGTTGTGTTAATGAATGAGTGAATGAGACAGTCAGTCAACTTTGCATTATATACATATAAATTATGATCATGCTAAAACCTATAAAACATCAACCTCACACAGAAGTGCAAAGAAATGATGAGGAAGTAGAAGCAGCAAAATTCTGTTACTGTAAGTATGTGGCTGTTTTTGTGTTACCCTGCAATAGTTTATTAGCCAGGTGTCCTGCGTTAACAGAAACACATAAAACACAATATTTTGGGTTAGTGCTCCATCTGGGAATACAAATACATAAAACAATTCTCCAAGATTTTCCACACAGTCACAGAACGTACTTCCATGCTTCTGCTTTAAATGTGCAAATGATCACTCCTGTTCATATTGCAAGAAAACAAATTTAAAAAAATTTTTTTTGACAGTTTATACAAAGTCCAAGGGTAGTTTTACAAGAAGAGTAAAACTAAAACTGTCTAAAAAACTAACCTCAGGACTCTTAATAAGCATGAAATATGGAAATGCAAGCAGCCATGGCAGTTGCTATACAAATGGACATGTACCTTAAATAGTTACTATATTCAAATTTGTCAGTCAAAAACAACCTCTGAGATCTGAGAGAATGTCAGGACTTCAAAAAGAGCATTAAAGAGGCTCACATAACACAGTTACTTCAACTAGAAACTATTTAAAAAAAGAGTTGTTTAACAGTACACTGCCTGGGTCCACGCATTCAGTATGTACATTTTTAAAAGAACTCAGAATGCAGGTAATGACCTACTAGTCTGGGCCCTCTAAATGAATATTGTTCTTCCACTGGCAAACAATAAAATAATACCACTGCAATTTCAGTAATCACAGCTTTAGGCAGAAATGGTAGGTTTAGAATAACTGATTATCATGACAGTGATGTGGTCAGAATAAATATAAAAAGTACATGTAATAAAAAGCAAATGAGAGGTGCTTAGTAATATTAATCCTTTCTTTTTTTTTACCTTCACAGACTGTCCTCTTGTCTGAGCAACTTATAAACTAAACAAACATACACTCTGTAACAAAGATGAGCAACAAGTGGCACTAAACTTCTCTGTCGCCAAAGAACTGTATCTGGTATTGAAGGCAGAGAAACACCATATTGGCCCTGTTTCCATTAAGTTTGACAACCCGGAAGATAACCGGATTTCTGTTGGACAATGCGGGATGGGTGTTTAGCAGACTAAGCTTATATTTTCAGAGAATGGCTACAGTTTAAACTGCTCTTTTCTGCTTGATGTAATGGCTCATCAAGACTGTTCAAAAATATATTTACAGGTCAACATTCATCAAAATGTATAGTATAGTTAATAATTTATGTGCCATTGAGATCATTGTTATTAATTTATATATGTTTATATATAAAATGTGGTTAGTTGGTTTAAAAATGAAACTTGCCTACAATCTCTTTACAATAAGGCATAAAAATTAATACAATTCCAAGAGGCCGAGGCATGTCTGCATGGAATTCTAATAGGTTGTGGCATGTTACATGTTCCTAGTTAGAAAGATGAAGAAAACAAAGAAGATACCCTCACTAAAATAACTTATTTTAATCTAACTGAAACCAAAAATGTAAAGTCTATGAAACACAGTAATCCTGAAGAAAATGAAGACAGTTTGACAACAAAGGAAGAAACACATATGCTTTAAACTCTTAATAGTAAAACCATTTAGCTGTATTTCGGAGAGAGAGAGAGAGAGAGAGAGAGAGAGAGAGAGAGAGAGAGAGAGAGAGAGAGAGAGAGAGAGAGAGAGAGAGAGAGAGAGAGAGAGAGAGAGAGAGAGAGAGAGAGAGAGAGAGAGAGAGAGAGAGAGAGAGAGAGAGAGAGAGAGAGAGAGAGAGAGAGAGAGAGAGAGAGAGAGAGAGAGAGAGAGAGAGAGAGAGAGAGAGAGGGTCCTTATCTTGATTCAGAAGCACAGTGACAATATCCATATTAATGGGTTAACTGTCTGACAGAAATGGCCTCTGTATGTCAAAAACTGTGGTGGATAATTAGTTCCAAAAAGCAGAAAACAGTTCTGGAGGCAATCCATCCAAGTGTGGAGCCTATCCAGCATTGAAGGAACTTAGCATACCCCTAGGCTCTGAAAGGGAAAAGGGAACTTCAAAGGAAGAGGTATCATAGTTAGAAAGCACATAAATGGGGTTATCTACAAAATGATTTGATGGAGGAACGATAGGAGTTAATAATAATGATTCATTACATTTATATAGCGCTTTTCTCAGTACTCAAAGCGCTATCCACACAGGGAGGAACCGGGAAGCGAACCCACAATCTTCCACAGTCTCCTTACTGCAAAGAGTTGGATGAGCTGGAAAAAAGTTCAGAATATCCATCCATCCATCCTCTTCCGCTTATCCGAGGTCGGGTCGCGGGGGCAGCAGCTTGAGCAGAGATGCCCAGACTTCCCTCTCCCCGGCCACTTCTTCTAGCTCTTCTGGGAGAATCCCAAGGCGTTCCCAGGCCAGCCGAGAGACATAGTCCCTCCAGAGTGTCCTGGGTCTTCCCCGGGGCCTCCTCCCGGTTAGACGTGCCCGGAACACCTCACCAGGGAGGCGTCCAAGAGGCATCCTGATCAGACGCCCGAGCCACCTCATCTGACTCCTCTCGATGCGGAGGAGCAGCGGCTCTACTCTGAGCCCATCCCAGATGACTGAGCTTCACACCCTATGTTTAAGGGAAAGCCCAGACACCCTGCGGAGGAAACTCATCTCGTTCTTTCGGTCACTACCCATAGCTCATGACCATAGGTGAGGGTAGGAACCTAGATCGACTGGTAAATTGAGAGCTTCGCCTTGTGGCTCAGCTCCTTTTTCACCATGACAGACCGATGCAGAGCCCGCATTACTGTGGATGCCGCACCGATCCGCCTGTCGATCTCACGCTCCATTCTTCCCTCACTCGTGAACAAGACCCCGAGATACTTGAACTCCTCCACTTGGGGCAGGATCTCGCTACCAACCCTGAGAGGGCACTCCACCCTTTTCCCGGCTGAGGACCATGGTCTCAGATTTGGAGGTGCTGATTCCCATCCCAGCCGCTTCACACTCGGCTGCGAACCGATCCAGAGACAGCTGAAGATCACGGCCTGATGAAGCAAACAGGACAACATCATCTGCAAAAAGCAGTGACCCAATCCTGAGTCCACCAAACTGGACTCCCTCAACACCCTGGCTGCGCCTAGAAATTCTGTCCATAAAAATTATGAACAAAATCGGTGACAAAGGGCAGCCCTGGCGGAGTCTAACTCTCACTTGGAAATGGGTTCGACTTACTGCCGGCAATGCGGACCAAGCTCTGGCACCGATCGTACAAGGACCGAACAGCCCTTATCAGGGGGTCCGGTACCCCATACTCTCGGAGTACCCCCCACAGGATTCCCCGAGGGACACGGTCAAATGCCTTTTCCAAGTACACAAAACACATGTAGACTGGTTGGGCAAACTCCCATGCACCCTCCAGGACCCTGCTGAGGATGTAGAGCTGGTCCACTGTTCCGCGACCAGGACGAAAACCACACTGTTCCTCCTGAATCCGAGGCTCGACTATCTGACGAACCCTTCTCTCCAGGACCCCCCGAATAGACTTTTCTAGGGAGGCTGAGGAGTGTGATCCCTCTGTAGTTGGAACACACTCTCCGGTCCCCTTTCTTAAAGAGGGAGACCACCACCCCGGTCTGCCAATCCAAAGGCACTGTCCCTGATGTCCATGCGATGTTGCAGAGGCGTGTCAACCAACACAGTCCTACAACATTCAGAGCCTTGAGGAACTCTGGGCATATCTCATCCACCCCCGGGGCCCTGCCACCAAGGAGTTTTTTGACCACCTCGGTGACCTCAGTTCCCAGAGATGGGGGAGCCCACCTCTGAGTCCCCAGGCTCTGCTTCCTCATTGGAAGGCATGTTAGTGGGATTGAGGAGGTCTTCGAAGTACTCCCCCAACCGACCCACAATGTCCCGAGTCGAGGTCAACAGTGCACCATCCCCACCATATACAGTGTTGACACTGCACTGCTTCCCCCTCCTGAGACGCCGGATGGTGGACCAGAATCTCCTCGAAGCCGTCCGAAAGTTATTCTCCATGGCCTCCCCAAACTCCTCCCATGCCCGAGTTTTTGCCTCAGCAACCACCAAAGCCGCACTCTGCTTGGCCTGCCGGTACCTATCAGCTGCCTCCAGAGTCCCACAGGACAAAAGGGTCCTGTAGGACTCCTTCAGCTTGACGGCATCCCTCACCGCCGGTGTCCACCAACGGGTTCGGGGACTGCCGCCACGACAAGCACCGACCACCTTACGGCCACAGCTCCGGTCAGCTGCCTCAACAATAGAGGCACGGAACATGGCCCATTCGGACTCAATGTCCCCCACCTCCCTCGGGATGTGGTCGAAGTTCTGCCGGAGGTGGGAGTTGAAGCTACTTCTGACAGGGGGCTCTGTCAGACGATCCCAGCAGACTCTCACAACACGTTTGGGCCTACCAGGCCTGACCGGCATCCTCCCCCAACATCGAAGCCAACTCACCACCAGGTGGTGATCAGTTCACAGCTCCGCCCCTCTCTTCACCCGAGTGTCAAAGACATGTGGCCACAAGTCCGATGACACGACCACAAAGTCGATCATCGAACTGAGGCCTAGGGCGTCCTGGTGCCAAGTGCACATATGAACACCCCATGCTTGAACATGGTGTTTGTTATGGACAATCTGTGATGAGTACAGAAGTCCAATAACAAAACAGCGCTCGGGTTCAGATCGGGGGGGCCATTCCTCCCAATCACGCCCTTCCAGGTCTCACTGTCATTGCCCACGTGAGCACTGAAGTCTCCCAGCAGAACGAGGGAGTCCCCAGAAGGTATGCCCTCTAGCACCCCCTCCAGGGACTCCAAAAAGGGTGGGTACTCCGAACTGCTGTTCGGTGCATACGCACAAACAACAGTTAGGACCCGTCCCCCCACCCGAAGATGGAGGGAGGCTACCCTCTCGTCCACCGGGGTAAACCCCAATGAACAAGCTCCAAGTCAGGGGGCAATAAGTATGCCCACACCCACTCGGCGCCTCTCACCGGGGACAACTCCAGAGTGGTAGAGAGTCCAGCCCCTCTCAAGGAGATTGGTTCTAGAGTCCAAGCTGTGCGTTGAGGTGAGTCCGACTATATCTAGCCAGAACCTCTCAACCTCGCGCACTAGCTCAGGCTCCTTCCCCTTCAGAGAAGTGACATTCCATGTCCCAAGAGCCAGCTTCTGTAGCCGAGGATCGGACCGCCAAGGTCCCCGCCTTCGGCCACCACCTTTCTCACACTGCACCTGACCTCCTTGGCCCCTCCCATAGGTGGTGAGCCCATGGGAAGGGGGACCCACGTTGCCAGGCGCTCGCCATCGAGCCCCACCTCCAGAGGGGGGGCCCCGGTGACCCGCGTCCGGGCAAGGGAAAACGCCGTCCAAAGTTTTCATTCATCATAGGAGGTTTGTTTAATAATAACAGAATAATAATTAAGAATTTTTTAATCACACAAGGATCATTACAAGTGATTTTAAGTTTAGTATGGATGGAAGGAATTGATGCAAAGGAGACATTTGTCTTGATCCTCTGCTTAAGCAGCCTACTGAATTTATTCTCACCTACATACTTGTGAAGAGGATATGGTGCATTTAGAATTCAGTCCTCTGAAACAGAAGAGCATTAAATTTTGCTCTGTAAGGTTCTTCTCTTCATTTACAAGTGGGACTCAACCCTTTTCTACAGCAGATTACATCTGAGCTCTGCAATTGTACAATGATTTGAACATGAAAGCTGCATAGTAAAGTTCCAGATAAAGCCTTTAGTGGATTCCCAGATGGTACCAGCATTATCCAGACAGCCCATATTAACTATTAAAAACTGCTTTAGTTTAGGTGACAACCATTCACAAAAAATTTTGTTATGCAAAATGGACATATTAAATATTCATCTAGGTACACAGATGGCTATGGAAGGTACATGCAGCTGTAATCAACAGAGATTGTGGTCAGACAATGCAAAGAAGGAGAGAAAAGATACACTGAGAACTAAGGAGGTAACAGAATGTGAGATGAAGATATACAATGCATCCGGAAAGTATTCACAGTGCATCACTTTTTCCACATTTTGTTATGTTACAGCCTTATTCCAAAATGGATTAAATTCATTTTTTTCCTCAGAATTCTACACACAACACCCCATAATGACAACGTGAAAAAAGTTTACTTGAGGTTTTTGCAAATGTATTAAAAATACAAAAACTGAGAAATCACATGTACATAAGTATTCACAGCCTTTGCTCAATACTTTGTCGATGCACCTTTGGCAGCAATTACAGCCTCAAGTCTTTTTGAATATGATGCCACAAGCTTGGCACACCTATCTTTTGCCAGTTTCGCTCATTCCTCTTTGCAGCACCTCTCAAGCTCCATCAGGTTGGATGGGAAGCGTCGGTGCACAGCCATTTTAAGATCTCTCCAGAGATGTTCAATCGGATTCAAGTCTGGGCTCTGGCTGGGCCACTCAAGGACATTCACAGAGTTGTCCTGAAGCCATTCCTTTGATATCTTGGCTGTGTGCTTAGGGTCGTTGTGCTGCTGAAAGATGAGCCGTCGCCCCAGTCTGAGGTCAAGAGCGCTCTGGAGCAGGTTTTCATCCAGGATGTCTCTGTACATTGCTGCAGTCATCTTTCCCTTTATCCTGACTAGTCTCCCAGTCCTTGCCACTGAAAAACATCCCCAGAGCATGATGCTGCCACCACCATGCTTCACTGTAGGAATGGTATTGGCCTGGTGATGAGCGGTGCCTGGTTTCCTCCAAACGTGACGCCTAGTATTCACACCAAAGAGTTCAATCTTTGTCTTATCAGACCAGAGAATTTTCTTTCTCATGGTCTGAGAGTCCTTCAGGTGCCATTTGGCAAACTCCAGGTGGGCTGCCATGTGCCTTTTACTAAGGAGTGGCTTCCGTCTGGCCACTCTACCATACAGGCCTGATTGGTGGATTGCTGCAGAGATGGTTGTCCTTCTGGAAGGTTCTCCACTCTCCACAGAGGACCTCTGGAGCTCTGACAGAGTGACCATCGGGTTCTTGGTCACCTCCCTGACTAAGGCCCTTCTCCCCCGATCGCTCAGTTTAGATGGGCAGCCAGCTCTAGGAAGAGTCTTGGTGGTTTCGAACTTCTTCCACTTACGATTGATGGAGGCCACTGTCCTCATTGGGACCTTCAAAGCAGCAGAAATTTTTCTGTAACCTTCCCCAGATTTGTGCCTCGAGACAATCCTGTCTCGGAGGTCTACAGACAATTCCTTTAACTTCATGCTTGGTTTGTGCTCTGACATGAACTGTCAACTGTGGGACCTTATATAGACAGGTGTGTGCCTTTCCAAATCATGTCCAATCAACTGAATTTACCACAGGTGGACTCCAATTAAGCTGCAGAAACATCTCAAGGATGATCAGGGGAAACAGGATGCACCTGAGCTCAATTTTGAGCTTCATGGCAAAGGCTGTGAATACTTATGTACATGTGCTTTCTCAATTTTTTTATTTTTAATAAATTTGCAAAAATCTCAAGTAAACTTTTTTCACGTTGTCATTATGGGGTGTTGTGTGTAGAATTCTGAGGAAAAAAAATGAATTTAAATCCATTTTGGAATAAGGCCGTGACATAACAAAATGTGGAAAAAGTGATGCGCTGTGAATACTTTCCGGATGCACTGTAATTAATGCGAGATTGCTGTTTATACCATGAAGTATGAGAATTTACTGGCTGTGAGGTTTAGCAGTCTGAAACAGAGTCCAACAAGCCCAGATTATTGTATTAGCTTAAATAAAGATACAGTGGAAAAAGAAGAACATGTGCCTGTGGTGAGAGAATTGTCTTAAAACAAGATCATTACAGCATTGGCATCAATGCCAAATATGCTTGTCTGTAGATCAGTTATTTGGAAAGAATACTTCACAAGAATGAATATGCCACACCTTTTGTAGGAGCTGAGCAGGAAGCTACTGTAGGTAGGCCTCTCTAATAATACAGTAAGTAAGAAAAAATGGTTTTACACCAAAAAGAATAGAGACAAAGGGTTGGGAAGAAAAGGAACATAAACTCCAGGCCACGCGGCTCCCCAGTATAATATTACATGAATAGTTTTACTTATACATAGCAGACAGAAAACATTACAGCAGTCTCTTTATATATTTTTGAAGTGTGCTAT
This sequence comes from Erpetoichthys calabaricus, assembly GCF_900747795.2. NCBI lineage: Eukaryota > Metazoa > Chordata > Cladistia > Polypteriformes > Polypteridae > Erpetoichthys > Erpetoichthys calabaricus. The sequence continues at coordinate 139,350,725 of NC_041400.2, read as the reverse complement.
TTCACCAGATGCACAGGCATCACCACCATTGTTTCAACTGTCCCATGGATGACATCTTAAGCACCAACAACAGCTTTCAAGCAAATATTGTTAAATTAAATTTAATGTTATGAGTACTCATTAGCAACTTTAAGAATATATCACAACAAAAAGCTAGCATGAATAGCTTTGTTGACACCATTTGTTTGTTATGTGTTGAAACTAAAGCATTTCCTAAGAAAAACTATTTAATTAATTAGTTAACTTACAATTAAAGAAAATGTTTATGAAATGTTACCTATTATGCTTAATCTGAAGTTCGCCCAAAAGTTGCTCCTTAAACCACTGGTCAAACTCCACACAATCAAACAACTCATAAGCAGCAAGTCCTATGGCATTGTACACTTTGAGGGTCCAGGAGCACAGGGGAATATAAAAAAATAAGCAACAGGTTATTTATTTTTAGTTTTTCCTTAATATCCTATTTGCAAGACAGGTAATTAAACTTAACATCAGATAAATTCTAAAAACTATACAGTACATGGTGGAACTAAATTACACTGAATTAATACTAACAAAAAAATACGAATGACAACAATAATGCTAAAAAAAAAGTCTAAAATACAAAATGTTTTTAAAACAATACTTGCATTGCTTAAAACAATAACCACATTGTTTAATCAATATATACCACTCATATACAGTGAACAACAACTGAACAATCTACAGTAATTATGTATTATGAAATGCCTTAAGAAATGCAAAATCTTTAAGCAAAACAAATTTTAATCAACACAGACGTAAACATTTTTATATGTATAATGAAGATGTATATTGCATAATCCTAAAATACTGTAACCTTTACTATGTCAAAATGAATTTTTTGTGTTACAAAAAACTTCCATAACAAGTGTGGCACAAAACTGACTTCTTTTATATCTACGTTTTGTGCCAGTACACTGGAAATATTTTGCTTATGAAATGCACTCTAGTTTGCATCAAGAACAAGTTTACAAATAATGAAACGTTTTTAACAAAAAAGCAGTAAAATCAAAATAGCACAAGAACCAAGTCACCTGTGATCAAATGTTTTTCATTTTCGTTATAAATATCAAATACAGAAGGAAATTTGAAAAAAAGTAGACTGTATAAGAACAAGCAGCTTGCTCTGAAATTGGTTTTACAAGTTTCATAATTTTGGACATTTCTGATATTCTTTTACAACTAGAGTTATTGAAAAAAAGTTTGCTAAAAATAGTATATTTTAGTCAAAATTAACAGGGAATACCTGTAACTTATTTTATTGTTAATTTATATTTCCCACTTGCTACAGCAGTGCTATGGAATAATCGCTTTCCTTGCACACGTGCTGTTGGCCCATACACTACCATTGTGGCAGAGAAGGATTCAGTAACAAATAATTGGTTTTTTTTTTTTTTTTTAATGCATAAAAAGACAGTATTATTGATTGTTTAAAGCAGAGATGTCCAAATTATGGACTTCCCTTTCCCAGGCAAATGATAACCTCTTAAAATTCACCCAGCAGATGCCCAAACTAGCACATGGTGGCAGGGCTGAAACAGGTCTGGTTACTTATTGTAGATCTGAATTCACTGTCATACCTGCAGTTCTCACCTCTAATCCTTAGACTGAAACTTCAGGAAAGATCAAAATGCAATCTTTATATATAAAACAGTACTGTACAAAAGGCATCTACTGTCCAAATTTCACAGTTATAGCTGCATTGATCTATTAGTCACTCAGTCACCATACAATTTCATATATAAAGATAAAATATATAAATACAAAATATGTATAAAATATCTCTCTATTATATAAACAAAAAAATCATGGAAGGAGGCAAGACGTGATTTTCTCGGAGAGACACTTAAACTCCCATGAGACAAGTCTTTGTGCCAAGAGATTCAACCATGCCCGGGGCTGGAAATAAAAGACAGAGTAGATGACAAAGTAGAACGTCATAAATAATTCAAAAATGTTGGAGCGGTACACATGCAGAGCAGGTTAGAGATAATGGAAGTACGAAAATTCAAAAGTCTCAAAAAAAGACAGTACAGATCACATTAGCGCAAATGGAAATTATTACTTGGTGAAATAACGGAACAGCAAAAAGAGATCGAATATATTGTTCGGATATAAACTTTAAGTTGGAGACTCGATCGTCTAATTCGTGTTGCCATCAGGGGAAAAAAAGAGTATTGTTTCTTCCCAATGAAGAAGCATATCTGTGAGAATTAAAAGATTTGTTGTTTGGTGAAAGTGAAATCCCACGAGAGAAAATTTCAAGCATGCACACGGTTCAATCATTTCTCATTTGTGTGAATGCTATTGTCAGACACATTTCTTGTAGAGAGAAAGAAAGAAACAGGCAGTTGAATGTTGCGTTGTCACGATGTAATTCCAAACACAGAAATTCAATGCGGTATTGATGAAAAGGTAAAAGCGAAAATAGATTGAATATATGGACATAGGATGCGGCACGGCAGCAGCAACAAACCAGCAGCTGATCGAACAAAGAGGAGGTTAAAAAAAAAACTATGCTTGTTTCCCATTGTATCACCGTTTAAGAGGGGGTTTCGGAGGAGCAACAGCGTGAGCGGCAGAGACGCAAGGCCAAGGCGGAAAGGGGTGGGCGAGCAAAGCCCCCTAATATATTTTATATATATATATATATATATATATATAGACACACACACACATACACACACACATAAAAATATATATATCAAATAATATAATAATAATAATATTATATTATAATCAAATCAAAATTAATACAGTATTTTGTTTCATATTTCATCTATGAATAGCCTGGGCAACGCCAGGTAATCCAGCTATAAATGATAATTATACAAGTGTGTATATAAAATACAATAGGATAAAGCCTTCCTATATAATTCCCCTATAATACAGTTAAAGTGGCATTGTTACAGAGCTTCTGCCCTTCTTTTCGGTCTTGATTCAATAATTCTTCGGTATTTTATAATAAAATTTTGAAAAAGTCTTATTTTTAACAACAATCAGCCTTAAAAGAACATCTTTCTTAAAATGTTTTTAGTAGCTTAGAAATTACTTCCTCTTCTTCCTTTTTTCCTTATAAAATACAATTGCACATATAAACAGCAAATTTCACGAAGTGATTACCTTTTTAATTACATTTTCTTGCTTCTTTATTTCTGGCTATAATTAGTGAAAGGCCTCAAGGTTACTATTTATTCACTTTGAGAAACATTTATCATCTATACTAATTAATAAAAGGCAAAGCCCTCACTGACTGACTGACTGACTCACTCACTCATCACTAATTGTCCAACTTCCCGTGTAGGTGGAAGGCTAAAATTTGGCAGGCTGATTCCTTACAGCTTACTTACAAAAGTTAGGCAGGTTTCATTTCGAAATTCAACGCGTAATGGTCATAACTGGAACCTCTTTTTTGACAATATACTGTAATGGACGGCAGCTCGATGGCCGTGGGAGGCGGAGTTGAGTGTCACGTCATCACGCCTCCCACGTAATCACGTGAAAAGACTGTGAACGCAGTAGGGAGAAATGAAGGAAGAGCCACAAACAGCGAAGAACAAAAAATTCATTAAACAATTGAGAAGGGAGCGAAACAATAAGAAGCGAGCGAGTGAAGCATACAAGCATCTTCATAAGTAAAACAAAGCACGGTGTAAAACGAAAGTTTAAATTAAGTTTATAGAAACGCTCCCGCTGCAGATTGCAATAACATATTCGCGAGATAAAAGTTTAATGAGAAGACACGAGGTATAAACGAACCACACGCCGTAGCGCAACGTTAGGGGCAACAGTTTCAACCATTCTATGATCTGCTTCTCGCAACTGAAAGACGGCACATGGCGGATGTTAGCCGACTTGCTGACCGCAACATTAGGGGCTTCAACTCTGGAGCTGACGATAGAGATTCGATTCCCGAGAGGGGATACAGTGAGTGTGTATGCCTGATGAGCTCAGAATTAGGGAGAAACACGTGTCACATACTCTTTGCATTATTTGAAAGTAAACTATTAAAACCA
>NC_041400.2:139279188-139339188 GCF_900747795.2 Erpetoichthys calabaricus | reverse complement strand
TTGTAACTATTTTTTTTTAATTCAGTTCATTTCTGAAAGTCAAGATAAATAATATATGCTCCTCTTTGATCATATCCTTTTGTTGCTTCCTCACAGAATTCTAGAATGTTAGTAAAACACGACCTCCCTCTTCTGAACCCATGCTGACTATTTAGAAAAACTCCTGTACTTGACATGTGCTGCTCAAGCTTTTCCTTAATAATTCCTTCCATTAATTTTCCTGTGATGCATGTTAAGCTCACTGGCCTATAGTTGCTTGGATCTGTCCGGTCACCCCTTTTTTTTTTTTATAAAAGGATAACATTTGCTATTTTCAAGTCCTTCAGAATCTCCCCAGTGCGCAGTGACTTCCTAAAAATATGTGTCAAGGGTTTATATATGTACTCGCTAACCTCCTTAAGAAATCAAGGGTAAATATTATCTGGTCCTTGTGATGTTTGATTTCAGCCTATTTCATCTGAGCAGTACTTCTCCCTATAAAATTTCCAAATTCTTCCGTACCTCCTCAATATTTTCATTTACCGTTGAAAGGTTATCCATTTCCTCTCTTATGAAGACCTCAGAAAAATACAAGTTTAGAGCATCTGCTATTTCACTGTCTGTGTCTTTTAATTACCCCTTACTATTTCTGATGCACTTTACCTCGTCCTTAACTGTTACTTTACCACTAAAATACTGAAAGAACCTCTTGGGTTGTCTTCCTTCTTATCTGCTATATTCCTTTCCAACTGTCTTTTAGCCTCCCTAATATCCTTCTTAAAGGTTGCCCTCATATACTCATACACTCTATGATTCACTTTGGAATTATTAGTCTTGTATGCCTCATAAAGCTGTTTTTTCCTTTGCAGCTTCTTTTTTAACTCTTTATTAACCCACTGTGGAGTTTTGCAAATTTCTTATTAATTCCAAATTTAGGTACTGAATGTACCTGTCCTGCATTACATCTAAAACATTTTTTAACCTGTTCCACTGCTTCTCGACTGTTTCCACACTTAAAAGCTTATCACAGTTTTATCCTCCTTAGACTTTGCCACATCTGCTCAAAATTTTCCCTATCAATGTTAAACTTAACAATTTTAGTCTTGCATCCACAATCTTACAAAACATATTAAGGCTGCTTGACCACAGTGGTTCAATCACCTCTACACTCTCAATTCTACCTTGATTATTACAAAATACTAAATCCAGGAAGGTTATCCCATTTAATATTAGGATATTTAAAGTCTCCCATGACTATAATATTCCCCTGTAAGCTTGCCTTTTAATATTACTAAAAAGATGTGTGTTGAAATGACTATTTGCATTGGGTGGTCTATAACACATTCCTAAAATGAGGCCCCCTTCTTTAATGCTTTCCAGGCAAAGCCACATGTCCTCATTAAGATGGGGCTCATTGTCTAACTGAAGAGGACAAGCATTTAAATTCTGTTTGACAGAAAAAGCAACTCCACCTCCTTTTCTGCTCGGTCTATCCTTCCTAAAAACTTTGTATCCCTCTATGTTATACTCATCCCCATCTTTGTTATTTGGCCAGGTTTCTGTTATTGCTATAATATCATAAGTATGCTCTGCTACATACAGCTCTATCTCACTTGCCTTATTTTTGATACGTCCAGCATTAGGGCAAGCTATTTTCAATATGTTACTCCTTCTACATTTAAATGGTGGGTTAGAATTTACTTACTACAAATTTTTATTTCTACACCGTAGTTTGTTTCTCCATGTATAGATCTAAACGTGGCCTGTCCTAAACTCCCTACCCCCAACCATTCCCTAGTTTCAACAATCCTTGACTAGCCTATTCATATGCTTCCCCAAAACATTGGTTCCCCTCCGGGTCAGATGTAACCCATCATGGCAGAACAGGTCCCATCTGTTCCAAAAGGAGTCCCAATGCCCCATAAACCTATAGCCTTCTACCCTGCACCAGGATTTGAGCCACATGTTAAGTCTTCTAGTCTCCTCAATCTTACCTGAACTGGCGTGTGGCACAGGCAGAACTTGAGAGAAAACTACCTTGTCCTCAGCCTGGTACCAAATTCTAGAAATTTGGATCGCAGAACTGAGAGAATACCCTTGTGTATGTCATTTGTTCCAACATGGACAATGACAACTGGATCCACCCCCAATCTGGCCAAGAGCCTATCCACCCTTCCCAGGGATGTCCCCCCCATGCATCCAGAAGGCAACACACTGTGTGAGACTCTTTCTCTCTCTCTCTCTCTCTCTCTGGAGCAAACCTGCGCTTCAATCTCCTTAATGCTTGAGTCTCCAACTAACACTACCTCTCTCTTTCTGGGAACTGGCTTTGAGGTGGTCCGCTAGGGCACCTCATCCACTGCCTATCACCTGAAAATCACCAGAGACACCATTCAGCTCCACAAGCACCTGAAAACAGTTTGACAATTTTAATTCTGGTGTGCCCTTTATCTTGCGCCTTGTGACTGTGACCTACTTATCGCTACCTGTCCAGTCTGGAATCTCCTCCCATGCCAACTGAGAGGTGCACACTATCTCTCTAAAGGACACCAAGGCCAGGTCCGCCAATTCCCTACTACAATGCAGGCCAGTCAACTCCTTCTCCAGTTCAGCAACCCTGAGCTCAATGTGTTGGATCAGCTGGCATCTCCCGCAGATGTGTAGCCCTGATAGACAACTGGCTCCTCCAAGCCATCAACTAAAAAGTTCAACATCCAACAGGACTTGTATTGCACTGGCCTCATTATTAAAATTTGATTTAGGATTACTATAACTGCCTAACCTTTTCTTTGTTTTAATTAAAATTAAATGATTTAACTTAAATGGTAAAATTAAAAAACTTAAGCTGAAGAAAATACTTTACAGGACTGCTACAGCTATTTAATACCTTCTGTCCCCTTAAGGTCCTGTACTATTCTCCTTCTCAATTGCCTGTTGTTTGTCCTTCTATGAGGTTAACTACACTTTTCTCTATCTGTTTTTCTAACTTTGTGCTCCTCTTATTCCTCATGTGAAGCTGGAAATCCTCCCAGAGCTTCCAAGTTGGAAATCCAACTTAAAGGGACATTCCAATTGAAAATTTCAAGTTGGAACTCGGAAATTCTGACTTCCCACTTCAAATGGAATGTAGCCTTATTTCACGAACATGATCCTCAAGTTGTTTCCTCTTATTGCCTTCCATTATTAATTCCCTAGTTAGCATTTTTTGAATTACAGTTTTGTTTTAACCTATGCAGGTGTAGTTCTTGCTTATCTGCACACCAGCAACTGTCTCGACTGACTACTCTTATTTCCTTACTTCAAGTAGCTTGCTTCCCAATAAAGACACTCACTAGACTGTTTTTTTCAGTTTTAATTTCTTAAAATTAATAAATCCTAAAGGATATCATGGACTAGTATGAACTAATATCAAGATGATTTTAACACTCGTTACCTAGCTGGTCTCAAGAGTTGCCAAATAGGGTAGCTTTTACTACAATATATATTAGATGACTAAATTATAATGGATAAAAAAATACAAGGTTTCAATTTGGAGTACAGTAAAAGTCTACATTATAACATTAATTTTGAAAATTAAAATGTTAATGAAAAATTAATAATAAAATGGTTAGAATTAACATACCGGGTCTCCTAGTTTTAGAGGGAGTTAAACAGAGAAAAAGGGTATAAAAAAGCCACATTTGAGGATATGCATATGAAAACAACTTCATTATGCACATCATATCTCTAAACAATAGAAATGAATACAAAACTGTAGTTGTTAAGGAAACTATTGCCATGCAAATGCTACAGTGTGTAATATCAAAGGCCATACTGGGCTTGATGTGACCTGCGTATTTGATGAATTCAGTTGATTTTGTAATTTGAAGCATCTCAAAATGAATATACAAGAACAGAGAGGCAGAAAACTGTGGCTCAGCTAAAGTAAATAAACAAAAAAATAGCTGTAACATTTGAGGCTGTTTTTAATAACCAAAACCATTCCCATACTAAAATCTTTCACACTTAAATAAATGGATCATATCTGCACTGTATTTTGACAATACTAAAAGTAGTATACTAAAATACTATATATATATATATATATATATATATATATATATATATATATATATATATATATATATATATACACACATACATACATATACACAGGTCCATAAATATTTGGACAGAGACAACTTTTTTCTAATTTTGGTTCTGTACATTACCACAATGAATTTTAAATGAAACAACTCAGATGCAGTTGAAGTGCAGACTTTCAGCTTTAATTCAGTGGGGTGAACATAATGATTGCCTAAAAATGTGAGGCAACTAAAGCATTTTTTTTTTTTTTAAACACAATCCCTTCATTTCAGGGACTCAAAAGTAATTGGACAAATTAAATAACTGGAAATAAAATGTTCATTTCTAATACAGTAATCGCTCGCTATATCGCGCTTCGCCTTTCGCGGCTTCACTCTATCGTGGATTTTATATGTAAGCATATTTAAATATATATCGCGGATTTTTTGCTGGTTCGCGGATTTCTGCAGACAATGGGTCTTTTAATTTCTGGTACATGCTTCCTCAGTTGGTTTGCCCAGTTGATTTCATACAAGGGACGCTATTGGCAGATGGCTGAGAAGCTACCCAACTTACTTCTCTCTCTCTCTCTTGCGCTGACTTTCTCTGATCCTGACGTAGGGGGATTGAGCAGGGGGGCTGTTTGCACACCTAGACTATAGGGACGCTAGTCTAAAAATGCTGAAAGATTGTCTTCACGTTGCTACCTTCTGTGCAGCTGCTTCGTGAAGCGACATGCTGCACGGTGCTTCGCATACTTGAAAGCTCGAAGGGCACGTATTGATTTTTGATTGTTTTTTTTTTCTCTCTCTCTTTCTCTGCTCCTGACGGAGGGGGTGTGAGCTGCCGCCTTCAACAGCTTTGTGCCACGGTGCTTCGCATACTTAAAAGCCAAACAGCCCTATTGATTTGTTTGCTTTCCTCTCTCTTTCTGACAGTCTCTGCTCCTGACGCGCACTCCTTTGAAGAGGAAGATATGTTTGCATTCTTTTAATTGTGAGACGGAACTGTCATCTCTGTCTTGTCATGGAGCACAGTTTAAACTTTTGAAAAAGAGACAAATGTTTGTTTGCAGTGTTTGAGTAACGTTCCTGTCTCTCTACAACCTCCTGTGTTTCTGTGCAAATCTGTGACCCAAGCATGACAATATAAAAATAACCATATAAACATATGGTTTCTACTTTGTGGATTTGCGGAGGGATTACTGTACTTGGTTGAAAACCCTTTGCTGGCAATGACAGCCTGAAGTCTTGAACTCATGGACATCACCAGATGCTGGGTTTCCTCCTTTTTAATGCTCTGCCAGGCCTTTACTGCAGCGGCTTTCAGTTGCTGTTTGTTTGTGGGCCTTTCTGTCCGAAGTTTAGTCTTCAACAAGTGAAATGCATGCTCAATTGGGTTAAGATCAGGTGACTGACTTGGCCATTCAAGAATTTTCCACTTCTTTGCTTTAATAAACTACTGGGTTGCTTTGGCTGTATGTTCTGGATAATTGTCCATCTGTATCATGAAATTCCGCCCAATCAATTTGACTGCATTTAGCTGGATTTGAGCAGACAGTATCTCTCTGAACACCTCAGAATTCATTTGGCTGCTTCTGTCCTGTGTCACATCATCAATAAACACTAGTGTCCCAGTGCCACTGGCAGCCATGCACGCCCAAGCCATCACACTGCCTCCACCGTGTTTTACAGATGATGTGGTATGCTTTGGATAAGGAGCTGTTCCATGCCTTCTCCATACTTTTTTCTTGCCATAATTCTGGTAGAGGTTGATCTTGGTTTCATCTGTCCAAAGAATGTTTTTCCAGAACTGTGCTGGCTTTTTTAGATGTTCTTTAGCAAAGTCCAGTCTAGCCATTCTATTCTTGAGGCTTATGAGTGGCTTGCACCTTGCAGTGCACCCTCTGTATTTACTTTCATGCAGTCTTCTCTTTATGGTAGACTTGGATATCGATACGCCTACCCACTGGAGAGTGTTGTTCACTTGGTTGGCTGTTGTGAAGGGGTTTCTCTTCACCATGGAAATGATTCTGCGATCATCCACCACTGTTGTCTTCCGTGGATGTCCAGGTCTTTTTGTGTTGCTGAGTTCACCAGTGCTTGCTTTCTTTCTCAGGATGTACCAAACTGTAGATTTTGCTACTCATAATATTATAGCAATTTCTCGGATGGGTTTTTTTTGTTTTCGCAGCTTAAGGATGGCTTCTTTCACCTGCATGGAGAGCTCCTTTGACCGCATGTTGTCTGTTCACAGTAAAATCTTCCACATGCAAGCACCACACCTCAAATCAACTCCAGGCCTTTTATCTGCTTAATTGATAATGACATAACGACGGATTTGCACACACCTGCCCATGAAATAGCCTTTGAGTCAATTGTCCAATTACTTTTGAGCCCCTGAAATGAAGGGATTGTGTTAAAAAATGCTTTAGTTGCCTCACATTGTTATGCAATCGTTTTGTTCACCCTACTGAATTAAAGCTGAAAGTCTGCACTTCAACTGCATCTGAGTTGTTTCATTTAAAATTCATTGTGGTAATGTACAGAACCAAAATTAGAAAAAAGTTGTCTCTGTCCAAATATTTATGGACCTAAATGTATGTATGTGTATGTATATATATATATGTATATATGTATATATATATATATATATATATATATATATATATATATATATATATATATATATATATATATATATATATATATACATATATATATATATATACATATATATATATACTGTATATCTCCATATTACAAACCGAGAATGGTAAACCGGATATGGACGCAGGAGACATAGTGCGCAGGCATCACACAAAGCCCCCCTCCCCAGAGTGAAACGGGAGAGACTACGAACGTGCGCAGGCGCCACACAAAGCCCCCCCCACCCCAGAGCGAAACGGGAGAGACTACGAACCGTCTGACATGCCGCAAGCAGGATAAAGCGAAGTCAGAAATAAAAGACAGAGTAGGAAACAAAGTAAAACGTCATAAAGAGGTTAAAGAACAGGGCCAAACACATGGAGAGCAGGTTACAGATGATGAAAACTGGAATGCAACAGCTTCAAAAAAACCTAGGCACGAAACACGTGCACATCGAGATACAGAATATAAAGGCAGAAAAAATGACAGTTAAACGTCCACACCACACAGCGGAGGCAGACCCGGAAGGTGCAGGCGCCTACATCGCGCATCGGAAGGCGCGGGAAAGTACGAAAGGCAAAGGCGCCTACACAGCATGGTAAAACCCGACATAATACGGAAGGCGCAGGCGTTGCCGCCATATTGTGAGTGGCACTAATGCGTAGTGAAGGCGCAGGCGTCACCGTCATATTGTGTGTGGCACTACTGCGGAGTGAAGTTAGGAATAATGTGCTGCTTGGGATCGTACAAAACGCCGAACGCGACCCACCGTCTGAAACTGCGGAGGCAAAGCAGGCACAGGTTCAAACCGAACGAGCTCGACTGACAGATATACGCCTACAACGCGCGTCTCAAACCGCAGAAGCAGGGCAAGCACGGGTTCAAAACAACGCAAGCTCCTACAACGCGCATCTGAAACTACGGCTGCCCAGCGGGCACAGGTTCAAAACGCCAGGGGTAGGCGAGCGAAGCCCCCTTGTGTATATATTATATATATATATATATATGGAAGAGAAGGTCTGTGATACGGTTTGTATATGTGCAGCTGGAGATCCACAAAGGGAGAAAAAAATGAATCACATATCATAAAGCAGTTTTTATTCCTAAGCTGTATATGTGTGTGTGTATATATGTATATATATATATATACAGTGGTGTGAAAAACTATTTGCCCCCTTCCTGATTTCTTATTCTTTTGCATGTTTGTCACACAAAATGTTTCTGATCATCAAACACATTTAACCATTAGTCAAATATAACACAAGTAAACACAAAATACAGTTTTTAAATGATGGTTTTTATTATTTAGGGAGAAAAAAAATCCAAACCTACATGGCCCTGTGTGAAAAAGTAATTGCCCCCTTGTTAAAAAATAACCTAACTATGGTGTATCACACCTGAGTTCAATTTCCGTAGCCACCCCCAGGCCTGATTACTGCCACACCTGTTTCAATCAAGAAATCACTTAAATAGGAGCTGCCTGACACAGAGAAGTAGACCAAAAGCACCTCAAAAGCTAGACATCATGCCAAGATCCAAAGAAATTCAGGAACAAATGAGAACAGAAGTAATTGAGATCTATCAGTCTGGTAAAGGTTATAAAGCCATTTCTAAAGCTTTGGGACTCCAGCGAACCACAGTGAGAGCCATTATCCACAAATGGCAAAAACATGGAACAGTGGTGAACCTTCCAGGAGTGGCCGGCCGACCAAAATTACCCCAAGAGCGCAGAGACGACTCATCCGAGAGGTCACAAAAGACCCCAGGACAACGTCTAAAGAACTGCAGGCCTCACTTGCCTCAATTAAGGTCAGTGTTCATGACTCCACCATAAGAAAGAGACTGGGCAAAAACGGCCTGCATGGCAGATTTACAAGACGCAAACCACTGTTAAGCAAAAAGAACATTAGGGCTCGTCTCAATTTTGCTAAGAAACATCTCAATGATTGCCAAGACTTTTGGGAAAATACCTTGTGGACTGATGAGTCAAAAGTTGAACTTTTTGGAAGGCAAATGTCCCGTTACATCTGGCGTAAAAGGAACACAGCATTTCAGAAAAAGAACATCATACCAACAGTAAAATATGGTGGTGGTAGTGTGATGGTCTGGGGTTGTTTTGCTGCTTCAGGACCTGGAAGGCTTGCTGTGATAGATGGAACCATGAATTCTACTGTCTACCAAAAAATCCTGAAGGAGAATGTCCGGCCATCTGTTCGTCAACTCAAGCTGAAGCGATCTTGGGTGCTGCAACAGGACAATGACCCAAAACACACCAGCAAATCCACCTCTGAATGGCTGAAGAAAAACAAAATGAAGACTTTGGAGTGGCCTAGTCAAAGTCCTGACCTGAATCCAATTGAGATGCTATGGCATGACCTTAAAAAGGCGGTTCATGCTAGAAAACCCTCAAATAAAGCAGAATTACAACAATTTTGCAAAGATGAGTGGGACAAAATTCCTCCAGAGCGCTGTAAAAGACTCATTGCAAGTTATCGCAAACGCTTGATTGCAGTTATTGCTGCTAAGGGTGGCCCAACCAGTTATTAGGTTCAGGGGGCAATTACTTTTTCACACAGGGCCATGTAGGTTTGGATTTTTTTTTCTCCCTAAATAATAAAAACCACCATTTACAAACTGCATTTTGTGTTTACCTGTGTTATATTTGACTAATGGTTAAATGTGTTTGATGATCAGAAACATTTTGTGTGACAAACATGCAAAAGAATAAGAAATCAGGAAGGGGGCAAATAGTTTTTCACACCACTGTATATATATATATATATATATATGTATATATATAAATAAAATAAAGTGATGAATTTGACATGACTAATTTAATTAAAATGGCCACTTTTACCAGCAATTATAAAGCAGATCAATACTTCACAACATATCTTGCAAATTAGCAAATATATGTTTACAAAAAGCAGCATAAAAATATAAACCTATTAGCAAGCTTTACCGCAACCCATAAAGTTTAAGATAACATCAATCATTGCTTTACATAGAATAGATGTATTTTCTAAAAGTATTTTTTTACTTTATATACAGTAAACCAGAATTTCATTTTTATTTCATTTTAGACGTTTTCAATAATTGGCTTAATAATACTTCTAAAATACACATGCAACTTTGACCAAGGCCTATTCAGTAATATAACCTCATAATCACTATGGGTAAAAAATGCAAATTTCTATTATTTCCAACCTTCACCAAGTGCCACAGTATGAATGATACTATGATTATTTCTACAGATGCTACAGAGTTCTCGCAACAACATGTTAAACATTCTGCACTAATTGAGCTCTTGGCTATTTAAAAAAATCAAAACACAAACTTCCAAAGAACATACAAAAAATAACAATAACTTGTTTTTTGTGTAATTTCAACAATATGATTGGGATTTATTATTATTATTATTATTATTACTGCACAGCTATTTCATTGGTGAATCTTTGAAAATGGCATTACAATAGATATACTGCATAGTGCCATCAAATATCAGACATGATTCCCAGACCACTTAACCTGTTTTTTGCGCGTGTCACACACCATACATTGGCAGAAATTTTCATACATCCAGATGACATAAATCTGCATTTCTCTCAAGAGATTTTGTGTATGCCATGAAGGCGTTCTGTCTGCCAATCCAAAATTCTTATTCAAGAAGGCTTAAAGGATATGTTTGATATTTTTCAAGTCGAAGTTATTCCTTCACAATCATAGTATGTACTAATTTGCTACATAAACTTGTGCTCTAAAGTTTTTAAAATTAATTTTAAAAATACCTTGTCCATTCTTGCTGTTTACAATTGGACTGAAGGAAACCAGAGCCCAAGCATTAAAAAAGGCGTAAAGTTACCACATACACCAATTTTTCAAGGTAAAAATGGTATTGGACATTAGTCAAGAGATTGCACAAATATTGTATACAGAACATTCATGTCATTTTGTAAAGGAATACTACAAAGAAAACAAACTATATAGGAGATTCAAACTTTTAAAAATTAAACAGCTCTGTACCTTATCTCGCAGACTGTCTCTGTCTCGCAGAACTGTGTGAAAGACAAGAAAAGTACACTTGCCAATCACAGTAACAACTGACAAACCCATGTACAATCCCATTCATCCTAACCTGGAATCATCATTTCATATTATCTTTATTGGTTGACATATGTGCTAAGGAGAACACTATGATAAGTCTAGGTGAATATGCAAACTCCAAACAGACAACAATCAGGCACATGTTTCAAATCCATGACACTAGATCCGTAAAGCAGCACGATTCACAATTATTCTGTCTTGCCTCCTTACATAAGAGCTACTCACCTATACAGTATTCAGTTTTCTAGTAAACAATATTTCCATTCTTAATATTGTATGGATCTACGTTTTAGTCCGCTTCACCATCAGCTGCAATGAAATGACTTGCCATAGTTAAATATGTTTGGAACTGTAGATGGATTTAATAATGGTCAATCAAGAACATGTTTCCTTTTCCTCTTTGGCTGCTTGTGGTTGTTCATAGAGAGATGAGCACTACAAACTCACAGGCATATATTCAGTAGGTCTACCATTCACGTGTTAACATTCAGCCTAAGTGCTACAAGCCATACCTTTAAGGTATTGTAATTATAAGCCTTATATAAACCTTAGTACCCCTTGGTTCCACTGCAAGAACAGAAGGTATTTAAATTTTTTATTTTTTAAATAATTCCCTTTAGAACACAATTTTATGTGGCAAATTGAAGTATACCATGATTATGAAGAAATAATTCAAGTGAACTTTTCTTATTCTAAGTGCATTAAGAGTACATAATACAGGTAAAATTCCGTTACAATAAACTGCCAGGGATCTAAAAAAATATTTCGTTGTAATGAGATTCTATATTTGTTGCTATAGTGCTTTCTTTAACTTCTTTAACAATCATTTCAATAGCTTCTTTCGCGTTAATTTTAATCTCCTCCCCTGTACAAGTTATGCTGACGAGAATTTTTCTCAGCATTTCCTTGCAATAATACACTGTCAGGGTACGAATCAAATGGCTGAAGCACTGCTGTGCAATTAGGTGGGAGGAATTCAACGCGAACATTATCTAAATGTGGAAGCATGTTGTGGGCAGCACAGTTATCAATCAAAAGCCAAATCATCCTTTCCTTCTTCTTCATATTGTGAGGTTTCTGAACTCTTTTGGGATTTCCCCCCACACCCCAACAAAGGGGAACGACACGCTGAAGTGCATCCTGAAGCACAATTGCCGCGTCTGTGGAAGATTGTTTGTCCATTGCTGGGGCAGGACAACAGCAGGCTCACAGCGCTGCAGCGAAGCGCCACAGAAGCAAATCCTAAAAGACTGTGGTCGCGTTATAAGTCCCTGTCTTGCACCCCAAAACACGAGGCTGAGTCTCAGTACTTTAGCAAAACCAGCTTTATTGAGCTTGAAACAGGAACAGCTCAGTTATTTATTGTAGTGTGATCTACCACTCTCCTATACACAGACACAGCTGTCAGGCAGGGTTGTAGCTAGGTTAGTGGCAAAGTAATACTGTTTCCTGCATTTACGATGTTTCTTGCATCACCCATCAAGATCTTTTCATTGTTTGTTTCGGTGAAGAGCCGTAGCAGAGCTGTGAGCCTGCTGTTGCCCCAGCAATGGATAAACAGTCTTCCACAGACACAGTGATTGCACTTCTGGACGCTTTTCAGCGTGTTGTCCAGTTGGGGGAGGTTCCAAGAGAGTTTAGAAACCTCACATTTTCTTGAATGAGTGCCGCATTAATAGGAATGTTTCTTGAACGAGCATCACTGAACCACATAAAAACAGCTTTTTCGATGACTTCAAATGCAGCAATTCGCATACGTTTGCAACCCAAGATTTTTCTCCTTTTTTGTCTGGTCTTTCAAGAAAGTTGACAGTGTCAATGGCGAAATTCCAAATTCACTAGCAACATCTTTTTTCTTTTTGCCGTAATCGAGAGCTGCAACAATTTAAAGTTTTTTTTCTAATATGAACTGTTATCGTTTTTTTGTGTCTGCCATTTCTATAGGAGGGTGACAATGAGTTAAATTCCAATGGATATTTTTCAAATGTTGACAAGCAATAAGCAAAACGTATCACTGAAAACCACCAAAAGCAAAAACAGCAAAAAAAACAGTATGAGGAAATTCGAAGAAAGAAAAAAAAAAAAAAAAGTTTCTATTTGGGGATCGTTGTGCACAACTGAGCTGCAACCACAGAACTAACTGCTCTGTGGATGATTCATTCAGGCATTTCAAGGTCTTTTGGGCACTTCGTTGTAATGAAAGTATCTGCTGAATGTATTTCGCAGTAACAAGATTGCTATGGACTCGTGTCATATGGGGAAAGTGTCGGGACCATAAAAATACTTCGTTGTAATGAAAATTTTGTTGTAAAAATATTCGCTGTAACGGAATTTTACCTGTATTGCAAACCAGTTTATACTGAAATGTTTCAAGAGAGTTTATAAAAAAAAACTGATTTTTAATACAGAAATAATAGCTCATATGAATTCCTGAATGTTTTTAACATGAAATTAAGTTGTACAATTTACAAAGAATTACTTTGTTATTTGTATACACTTGGAAGTTCTACTGGAAAAGGGGCTAAAAGGGAAAGCTTTTGTTTAAAAAAAAAAAAAAAAAAAACTAGCATTAACACTAGAATCCCTGAAGCCTATGAAAATATTTGTAATGCCAGGCCACCTTAAATTCCCTTACACCTCCTAATCAGCGCCTTTGTTTAGCAAAAATGTCAGTCAGCACTGGCAGCAGGCGGCTTGCTCACCCATCCCCTACTGAGGCAACTGAAGTCAGACACAAAATTCTCACGGCTGAAGTCTGTGTATCTGGGAATTAGGTGTCTGGACATGAAGTGTAGAATGTGTGAAGACTGAAGTCCAAATATCAAATAAACACTTTCACAAAAAGGTATAACAAAACAAGTGCGCTTCTATGCAAGAATATAACCAATATGCATGAAGAAGGGGCCTGAGTTGCCTCAAAAGCTTGCATATTGTAACCTTTCTAGTTAGCCAATGAAAGGTGACATTTTGCTTAACTTCTCACTACATCCATAATTGCTAACATGGTACAACACCCTAGTACTACCAAAGGAAAAAAAACGGTTCAATTTACATGTTGCTGTCAATTTATAAAAACTGAAGTCCAAATATCAATCAATACAAAGTAGACATGTCCACTTGGCAGGTGCTGCGGTAAGAACTTGTAAAAGTTTTTTTTTTTTTTTTTTCTTTCTTACTATCAGTGTCAGATCGGCGAGAGCGTAAACGTGCATGATAGAACAAAACTATATATTTAAAAAAAAAAAACCACTAACTTTTACAAGTACCATACATTTACACCAGCTATTACAAACTCAAATCAAATGTATGTTTTTATTATATAATAGTAATAATAACAGCAGCTCACTACTCAAAACACTAAATGCAGGGAGAACACAGGCTCGAACCAGCAACCTTGATTATGAAGCAGCACTTCTTTCCTCTGCACCAGCCAATCAGTCAGCTCTCCTTCGTATCGACTGATATTTAGACTTCAGTTTAGACATTGACAGCAACATGTAAATTGAATAATTTATTTTATGTTCTTAAATAAAAACACACTTCAGTCTTCACATATCATACATGTTGTTGTTATTACTATGACATGAAAAAAATTTCTGTTTTAGTTATGTGTTCAACATTTCTTGCCTTGCATTTCCTGCCACTCTACATTTACAAAGATCATTGTAGACATGGGACACACGAAATGTATGTATTCCAAATAACGATATAATGTATTATTTACCCTATACAATTCCATACACCTCACTCCCAGATACACAGACTTTAGCTGTGAGAATTTTACGTTGGACTTCAGCTGCCTCGGTGGTGGATGGGTGAGCAAGTTGCCTGCTGCCAGTACTAATTGACACATTTGCAAAACAAAGGCGCTGATGAAGAGGTGCGAGGAAATTTAAGGTGGCCTGGCACTATGACCTTAAGAAGGCCATATTCTAGGCTCCCATATTGATTGCACCAGAGTTGTCTTTGCCTTTCATTCTCCAGACCTCTGACATCAGCCTGGTAGTTATTCTTGCTCAAGCTGTCAACAGAGCTAAACACTCCACAATCTACCTCAGGCAGAAACTGCTGAGTCAGGAAACAAAGCATGCACTAATCGAGCGTAAAGTCCTCATCATCTCGTGGGGCATTGGTCAACTAAGGTATTATCTGCTGGAGCAGGAGTTCACATTGATTATAGATAACACTCCTCTGCAATAGCTGGAAACCCATAAGAAACAAACCCACAAGTTTTTTAGCCCTCCAGTTGTATAGGTTTGTGGTCCACCAATGCATGCAAACGCCAAAGCACTCTCTCATGCATATAACCTCTTGGGAAGGTCAGCCCTTCTCCATATGTGTCACACACAAGTATCTGGATTACACCTTCAAGGCTCTGCGCAGGTTAAGGGCTCCACACTAGGATGAGAGGGGGCAGTGTCACTAATGTTCTTTTCCCTTTCACCTGAAGCTTTGAGAAGCCAAACTTGGATGACTTGTGGCTATAGCCTCGGTCCTGAAAGTTTATCCCATCTCAACTGCCAGCTGTAAGTTTGTTGTCAGGGATGTGTTGATTAGAGACAGAATGAACCCAAACCAAAGAGAATGGCAAGAAAAGTGAAGAAGCTTGTTAAAGCTTGCTTTTGTTTTGCGTTATGGGCTTAACGTTGACTATAAAAGATGGACTTCTGGGCTTGTACCACAATCTATGAACCCAAATTTAAATTGTCATGTGACAAAGCAAACATATTAATTGTAAAACTTAAAAAGTAAGAGGCATTGTTGGATAGTTTTTTTAAGGAGGTATATTTACTGATAGAAACAGCTGTGTTTATGATGCTGCAAAGTGTCCTTAAATCCCTCCCAGGTTTTTAGGAACTTCTGTTAAGTGCTGCTTTGGGATAAGGGTGGGTAGGATTGTGTGGAGTGGATTGGATATGGTTGTTGAAGGCACTGTAAGCACAACAGAGCTTCTTCTACAACCAGTACTGTGAATTTCCCCTTGGGATTAATAAAGTATCTATCTACTTATCTATACTGAATGAAAAGCTGCCATTTCAGAAGTGACATTAAGCTGCTGTTTTTAATACTCTATTTGTGATGTCAGAGTTGTCAAATTAGTTGTATGAGTTCAAAACACTGGAAACATGGACAGATTTTAGAAGCATAAGCTCTCCTTCAACAAGTGGTTCAAAGATCTGCTAGTGGGACTGGAGAAAACTGCATGGAAGGCATTCAAGTATGTTGTTAATAATTTTTCTTGGGAATTAGAGAGCAACAAACTATGTCTAACTCATTAAAAAAATGCTTCAAGTGCAACATGCTGCTACAGATTCCCTTTCTGCATTCACATTTGGACTTTTGCCCTGCTAATCTTAATACAGAGAGTGACTAAGATGGTGAAAGGTTTCACCAGGTCATTGCAAAGATTGAAAAGCAGTACCAGAGCAAGTAAAATCCATCAGTGCTGGCTGACTATTGTTGGACACTCAAACAAGAAGCATCTGATGCTCTGTACAAATGAAAATCAGCAGCAAAGCATTTTTACATCAATTGACTAATGCAGTGTGTCAGCATCAATAAGTGATTGAACACACTAAATCCAATAAAAGTTAACTTCATGTTTCACTATGTTTATCAAAAATTAATCAAAAATTATATTTGTGTTCAGTCTGAAGCAGTTTATTATTATCATCAAAATATTTTAGGAAGCAAATCTTTTTTAAACATTTGTTGTCCAGTGTAATTAATAGGCAAACTTCAGACCTGCTCTTCATTATGGTCCAATGCAGCCAGAATGTTTAATTTGAGACTTCAGAGGTTTTTACTTCCCATCAGGTATGTTTTTCATAAACGTTAGGTATAAGAAATTTGAGATACATTTAGTCACAGAATTGCCATAATCAAAAACTAACTAAAGAACATCAGTAGATACTATTTTCACATCACTATTAAAGCTTTTCAGCCACGACATTGTGAAGCACTGTTCAAAAGCAGGTATTCAATTTAATCTACTAATGTAATTTGACCTACTAATGTATGCAAACACATTCTATTATCACTATTATTGATGTTTAAGACTCACTGTTATAAAAATACCAAACAGAAATGTGATTACTCTTTGATGAAGAAATTAAAAAAATTAAAATGCTTCAGCTTTTAATCATTTAGCTTAAGTTTCAATGCAAAAGAATACACTTTCCTGTAAAATTGCGTTTTGCAATGAGCATCAACAAAAGCCTAGTCACTAGAATAAGCAGAAAAGGCAGGAATTTATCTAATGCATGTTGTGTATAGGATGTTCAAAAGTAAGCAGCTCCAGTAACCTAATAATATTATTATTATTTATTATCCAAGGTGACTTAACAAGATCTGAGATACCATTGGTTACATTTCTTTTGCATTTTCTATTTGGAGAACAAACAGGTGAAGTGACTTATTATGTTTATACAGTGTCAGTAGCACAATTTGAACCCACAATCTCAGGGTTTGAAGTATAAGGTCCGAAGTCTTAACCCCTACATCACACAGCCTGCCAATAATATTGGCCCTTGGTTTAAAAGAGATAAAATATAATTACTGTATACAGACAAAAGGCACTTGGTTAATTACATAGTACTTCTGATACACCTGCTTAACTGATAGCACCACAGCTGAGGCCCACTGTCTTATGAAATTTCCCAGGCAAAGCCTGCTAACCCAACTAGTTTAAAAATAAAGCTAGTCTTCCCTATTTCTTCTAACTTAAAACAGTTTGCAGTCTTTAATAATAGTCCTCTCTTACATTAAATTCTTTCAGTGATTTCTCCTGGATCAAGCTAGCGCATGATAAATTCTGCTGTATACCATACAGTATACAAATGTGTAATGAAACACTGAAACAAAATGTTTTTGGGAATCTTACATGTTTTTCATTTGAATGTAAAATACATACAAACCCAAATATTTTTTCCATTTCTGTAATTTTCTGCTCTGCATAACAAGGAGTATCTAGTAAGTGTACCTGCAATAGGCTGGTACTCTGTCTAGGGCTAGTTCTTGCCTTGTGCTCTATGCTGCTGGCATAGGTTCTGACTCCTATTACCCTAAGATTGACTTATGCCAGTTCAGCAATAGAAGATTGGGGGGGGGCACAACAATATAAAATGTTAATGGTAATACATCACAATCACAAAAAACAAAGACAAAAAATAAATAAAAAAAAAAATCACATAAAAACTGACCATCTACTGCTGTATCATTGTCCTTGAAAGAAGTGGAATAAACAACTTACGATGCAGGCTGTGTACCATATCCAGAAGGACTGGAGTCAGTGTTTGACTGTAGCTATGGAAAATATCCAAGAAAAGAACTTCAGTACATGGCTGTAACAAAAAAGAGGAAAGAGTAAGAACTCTTGTGATTACACAATTAAATGCCTTATAATGCAATTTTAACCTTCATCAATAGATATTCAATTTCATAAATACAGTAAGCTACTGTAATCCTAGTTACTTTATTGCACTTACTGTAATAAATCAGACAAATATATAAAAAGTAACTACTAACATTTCATTCCAAAAGAAAATAAAGCTTACTGCCTACTCCAAAAACCAAAAAAGTCGACTTTCAGCCTTGAAGGATAAGACTGTAGTGATTTACAGTTTCTTATTACTCTTACAGTAACAAAACTGCAAACTTTCTTGTAAACTACATACATTAGTTATTCATTCAGAAATTAAATAAATGACTCTTTGTGTCTAGTTGTGCAGTAACCAACACATAAAAGTCTGTGCAAAAAGCATGAATTCTTCAAATATGTTCCAAATGTACACAAAGTTTGACTTGAGGCTTATTTTTATGCTCAGTGAAATACTTAAATTAACATGAAATAATGTTTTTTATTATAGGTGTAAAAACATTTTGCCCAGCAGCTTTTTCAGTAATCCCAGTTAATGTAATTACAAAATAAATGTTAATCTTGTATCATTCTAAAATAATGGGGGATTTAAACCTCAGAGATACACAATAGGTGTTCCATTATTTATATTATTTTGAAACACAAGAATTTATTTTACTAGTTCAATATGGATTGGTTATTAGTCAATAATAGGAAAATTATATGTAAACTAATTGAAACATCAAAAGTTTTCATAAAATAAAATTTAATAATATAAAAGGAAAACAATATAAGATGAAAATAAAATATATTCTTATTCAGTACCAGGCTGCCTTATTTGCTATCTTGTCTCCTACATTTACCTTCAGCGCCTTTCCTCTGTGTTTGTGTGTGCCTGAAACCCTCTTCATTAGCACTCTCTCTCAAGGACGTTCTCGTAAAACCTGATTCTCAGTCTATGCCTTTATTCTTGAGGTGCCTTTCTTGCCTTCTATCTACTTTTATGCTTTCTGTCTTTGAAGGCAGCTCCCTCAGCATGCCTCCTATGTTTTTTCTCCTCTTTGTGTGTCTGACATTCATATTTCCTCTTTCAATCATGTCACAAAAGCCAAACTGACCAATCACACCAAATCCATAGCAACCAATCATACTGCTTAAAGGGATAGGACACACATAGACCTTAGTGTTTTATTATATAGTAGATTATAAATCTTAATTAACTGTAAGCGTAAAGTCCAAGATTTCATACCTATTTAATATTTCTTGTTAGTTGCACTGACATAACTTTTTGAATGGTCTATGTTAAGTCACTATTGACCACAAAAGTAAAGCTCAGCACTGCATAACACGTGATACTTCTGTTAGTCACACCGCTATCTTTTAATGGTCTAATGGTTAACCTTAAAAATTTTCATAAAAATTTTCAGGCAAATCTGGTCATTTATCAGGTATGCCCAAATATTGCACTGGATTGTCTATTGTTCTCCCAGAACCTCCAATAAATATCATCATTAGTAGTTTCTGAATTATTGCTGTTACAGTCACACAAACATACACAGACTCTGCTATTTATAGCATAATATACTAAAGGAACCTCATTTTTGTATACCGATCAGCTATACCTTCAAATACTGATAAAACATTTGAATAATATATAGTAAACTACCATCACATTTCAACTTCCAGACAATGTTCAAAATCCATTAAGAAGACTAACAGAATGTTAGGTTACATAGCTCAATGTATACAGTACACATCAAAGGAGGTTATGCTTAAGGTTTGACCGTGTTAGTGTGGCCGCACCTGAAGTACTATGTGCAGTTTTGGTCACCGGGCAACAAAAAAGATATAGCAATGCTAGAAAAAGTTCAGAGAAGAGTGACTTGGCTGATTCCAAGACTGCTGGGGATAAGTTATGAGGAGAGATTAAAGGAGTTTAGTTTTTTGTGTTTGAAAGTGATAAGTACAATATACAGAGATTGTTAGTTTAACATTAGTTCAACAAGAACACTGGGGGTACGGTTGTAAAATGGTTATATTTAAGTTAAATAGTTAAGTTGTAAAATGGTTCAATTACCTATTGTTGAAGTCATCAGTCTAGGTGTTCATATACATTTTACAACCTACACCTATGAATGTCTGATGTATTCAATATGTACAAGAACAATAAAATACTGTAATTTGTGTTATTAGTTAAAACAGATGGTGTTAGTTAATTATTGAAACTTAGATGATGATCAGACCATGTTTTAAAACAAATTCATACATAAACGTGGTAATTTTCAAAAGGGTTAAAATACTTTTTCTTGCCACTGTATGTTGTCCCAAGCATAACAGCAATTTTCTGGTAACAAGGCGATTTCGCAGCCTGTAGCCCTACCATTTTATGGTTAAACACTCGAAAGGGATTCTCCACACCAACTGAAAGTCTCTTTTTCTTCTATCTTAAAATAACAATCACAGCATCAGATGTGCTCTAATCCCTAACACAGAGCTAAGTGGGGCAGAAAAGACCGACTTAATAGAGGCACAGTGGAAGGAGTTGAGGAATACACTTTGCCTCTCAATTCCCTTCAGCCCATACACTGACGACCTGAATTATGAGCCATAACATGGCCAGTGGCCACTACTGCTACCCTCTATCCCTCCTGTTTTTGTCTACAGTTCTCACAACTCCTGGAATATATCAAGCCAGTATTAGAAATTGAACCCTCAGGAGGAAAATGCTAAAATAATGTTGGTGTAAAGATGATAAGACTGAAGAAAAAGAAAAGGAAAAACTGAGGACCAGACAGAATTAAACTGAGGAAAGTTGGACATAAAAAAGCAGGATATCGTCAGCATCATATAGAGGCTTTGTGTGTGGGACATTATGCAAGGGTTTATTCTATTATTATTTAATATATATTAATATAAATTATTACATATACATTTATTCAGTATGATTATAAATCTATATACTGCACATACATATACAGTACTGTGCAAAAGTTTTAGGCAGGTGTGAAAAAATGCTGTAAACAAAGAATGCTTTCAGAAATATAAATAATGATTGTTTATTGTTATCAATTTACAAAATGCAAAGTGAGCGAACAAAAGAAAAATCTAAATCAAATCAATATTTGGTGTTACTACCTTTTGCCTTCAAACCAGCATCAATTCTTATAGGTACACTTGCTCAAAGTCAGGGATTTTATAGGGTTATAGTCAGGTGTATGATCAACCAATTATACCAAACAGGTGCTAATGATCATCAATGCCTCACATAGGTTGAAACACAGTCATTAACTGAAACAGAAACAGCTGTGCAGGAGGCTTAAAACTGGGTGAGGAACAGCTAAACTCTGCTACCAAGGTGAGGTTGTGGAAGACAGTTTCATGTCATGGCAAGATTGAGCACAGCAACAAGACACAAGGTAGTTATACTGCATCAGCAAGGTCTCTCCCAGACAAAGATTTCAAAGCAGACTGGGATTTCAAGATGTGCTGTTCAAGCTCTTTTGAAGAAGCACAAAGAAACAGGCAACGCTGAGGATTGTAGATGCAGTGGTCGGCCAAGGAAAGATACATCAAGCTTATTACCCTTCGAAATTGGAAGATGTCCAGCAGTGCCATCCGCTCAGAACTGGCAGGAACCAGTGGGACCCAGGTACACCCATCTACTGTCCGGAGAAGTCTGGCCAGAAGTGGTCTTCATGGAAGAGTTGCAGCCAAAAAGCCATACCTCCGACGTGGAAACATGGCTAAGCGACTCAAGTATGCACGAAAACATAGGAACTGGGGTGCAGAAAAATGGCAGCAGGTGCTCTGGACTGATGAGTCAAAATTTGAAGCAGAAGGCAGTTTGTTCTTTGAAGGGCTGGAGAGCAGTACAATAATGAATGTCTGCAGGCAACAGTGAAGCATGGTGGAGGTTCCTTGAATGTTTGGGGCTGCATTTCTGCAAATGGAGTTGGAGATTTGGTCAGGATTAATGGTGTTCTCAATGCTGAGAAATACGGGCAGATACTTATCCATCATGCAATACCATCAGGGAGGCGTATTATTGGCCACAAATTTATTCTGCAGCAGGACAACAACCCCAAACATACAGCCAAAGTCATTAAGAACTATCTTCAGCGTAAAGAAGTCCTGGAAGTGATGGTATGGCCCCCACAGAGCCCTGATCTCAACATCATCGAGTATGTCTGGGATTACATGGAGACAGAAGGATGTGAGGAAGCCTACATCCACAGAAGATCTGTGGTTAGTTCTCCAAGATGTTTGGAACAACCTACTAGCCGAGTTCCTTCAAAAACTGTGTGCAAGTGTACCTAGAAGAATTGATGCTGTTTTGAAGGCAAAGGGTGGTCACACCAAATATTGATTTGATTTAGATTTCTCTTTTGTTCATTCACTGCATTTTGTTGATTGATGAAAATAAATGATTAACACTTCCATTTTTGAAAGCATTCTTTGTTTATAGCATTTTTTCACACCTGCCTAAAACTTTTGCACAGTACTGTATATAATACATAATAGCAGTAAAATTGGTTTGTCCTTTACCTTTTTGTTAAATCCAGTTTCTGTTATTGCACAATTAGCATGTAGAAGTCTTTTTTTTTTAACAGTTTATGCAAAAGATTCCTAGAAATAACCTGTTTTATAAGTAACTAGCCAACCCGCGGCGTACCATACGCCGCATAATCAGGCCGCTTTTTTAATGATTTTTAAGCACAGGGAAAAAATTAACATTTGAAAAATCCGGAGGAGAGGGGAAGGACGCCCATTACGCCCCATCCGTCATGCTAGTCTGCTGATTTCTCGTTCAGTAACCTGTGAGTAGTGATGGGCGGAGTGAAGCCTCACGAAGCATCAACACGTTTGAAGCAATTGTGTCGGAAATCGTATCGAAGCTTCGAAGCATTTGACACTCACCTCTCTCGTGACACCTCCTGGCCATTTTCATTAACGTTACAGAAACTTATGATACACTTCAATGACGTCTGTTAAAAGTCGTATTGCTTTTATTTTTTCGTAGCTACAGACTGACAACGAAGAGAAGGGTTCGTCAGCAGCTTGTAGTGTGTGATGTCTAAAAAATATAAATATAACTAACGCCGACAGACAGAATGCACTATACGATAGCAAGAATTAAACAAAATAAGACGCCTCACCTCACGCATTCCCGGCTCTAAAATTAGTATTTACTTTTGCACTGTATCATTATAATCGCTCCTGTTATTAGTATTATAATTAACCCTGATCTTTTCTTGAGATCACATTTAATAGCCTTAAATGTTTTCTTTGGTCTGTCTTAATTAAAACGGAGTAGACAGAAAATAAAGGTTTATCCCTGTACTTTGCCATGATATAGGTAAGCACATTTGAGAAAGAAAATGTGAAATCCTTAAATCACAGATGTTATTATTCGATCAAGTATTAAAATCTGCAGTGCTTCGAAAGCTCGACACAGTGTCGAAACCTGAGTATCGAGCGGCCCATCACTACCTGTGAGTCACGTAGAGTTTTCATTGTTATTTGCGGTTCTGGCCGCTTTCGTGTACTGAGTTGTTCCGGAGTCACAGTTGAGAAACAGTTTTTTAATGTCTTTTAAGCACAGGGGAAAAAATGAACATGTGGCCCGGTGCATTCTTTAACTGCCTTGTGGCGCTGTAGTAGTACGGCTGCTTTGCAGTAAGGAGACAGTGGAAAATTGTGGGTTCGCTTCCCGGTTTCTCCCTGTGTGGATAGCAAATTATCCGTGACAAACAAACTGTTTTACACGCTGCAAACCAATCCGCGCCGCTTTTTCAATGTTTTTTAAGCAGAGGGAAAAAAATGAACATTTGCAAAATCTGTAACGCTGCTTTCACTAAGTACAATGCACACGCGTTTAATTTGTCAGCCACTTTTTGCCAGCCGTCTTTTCTGGTTTGGGCCGCTTTTGCAGTCTTACCTCTTGTGTATATTATATCTTGAAATCCTTCGAGTTGCTAATTAACTAACTAACACCCACTCACTCAGCTTGTGTGAAAAAAATGCGCCAGTTCTTTCATCATTTTGTTGCAGCCTATCAAAGACTTGCTGATCATGTTTTGTAGACGATATATATATTGGCTTTTCACTCAGCGCGAGGGCGCGCATTCATCTCGGATTATTACATCCTGCTAGACTAATCTGCTACACGGCTGCATTTGAAAAACCGACTTATCCCGGATGAGTTTCAAAGGCATTAATAATTAGGAATCTGGTTGGAACAAAACCCTGCAGCCACAGGGGTTCACCAGGACCGAGTTTGGCAAACACTGCTGAACAGAGATGAAACCGACTCAGGTGAGGAGTGGGAGCGGGCAAAGTAGTTGCAGCTATTGATTATTCAGTGTTGTTTGCCTGGGTGTCTGATCTGCGTTGACTGACATGGCTGTTTTCTGTGTATCCCATGGCTGTCTTCCGGCAGTGTGAATGCCTCGAGAGACAGGACGTCCCTGTGTGGTGAGTTGTTGCAGTTTGTGACCACGTCGCCGACATTATCCCAATGTTGGCAAACAAAGCCAACAGCCATGTTGCGAAGTTTGAGAGTAACAGTTTCGTCAATGACATTTTTACATCCAGCTAGTCTGCTAGACTAATGTGCTACACGTCTGCGTTTGAAAAACCGACTTATCCCGGATGAGTTTCACCAGCATTAATGATTAGGAATCTGGTTGGAACAAAACCCTGCATCTACAGGGGTTCACCAGGACCAAGTTTGGGAAACACTGCTGAACACAGACAAAACCAACTCAGGTGAGGAGTTGGGGCGGGCAAAGTGGTTGCAGCTATTGATTATTCAGTGTTGTTTGCCTGGGTGTCTGATCTGCTCAACAGGATCATAAATAAAAGGAAAACAATGTGAAGGCAATGTCACAGGTGATCCTGTGGTATAGCGGGTCCACAGCTCCCCTTCAAAAGGCCATTTTTAATCAGGCGACTGACAGTAGTGGAGTCAGGCACAGAGAAGGTCAGCTGCAGAGAGAGCGTCTCGACTGTTGCAGGGCCTGAAGCAGGTGAGACGCTAATGAAAAAGAGGCACAGGGCTTATTGGTTTTTAAAGACTGCTTCCTTCATTATGTTTTAACTTCAGTTTTAAAGGATTGCGCGGCTCTCTCTTACGCTGCCTGTGGGTGCCTCTGTCTCTCTGTGGCGCTGCCTCTGTGTGTGTGCGCGGCTCTCTCTCTCTCGCGCTGCCTGTGTGTGCCTCTGTCTCTCTCTGGCGTTGCCTCTGTGTGTGTGTGTGTGTGTGCCTCTGTCTCTCTGGCGCTGCCTCTGTTTGCCTCTGTCTCTCTCTGGCGTTGCCTCTGTGTGTGTGTGTGTGCCTCTGTCTCTCTGGCGCTGCCTCTGTGTGTGCCTCTGTCTCTCTGGCGCTGCCTGTGTGTGCGCGGCTCTCTGTCTCGCGCTGCCTGTGTGTGCCTCTGTGTCTCTCTGGCGCTGCCTCTGTGTGAACCAAGGTTCCACTGAGGTTGACTAATGAAAAGTCAACGTGGCTCAGAGCCGCAAGTGGACTGTGGCACAGACAAACAGAAATGACGGCATGTTTTCCGAGGCGTCGTGTCCGAGTTGGTGGGCATGGCTCTGTGATTTTTTCGTCGTATCCAATGGTCTAAGAGTTGGTGGGCGTGGCTCCTTCCTGCATGCGCCATTGGCGTCTTACTTGTCGGCGGTTTAGTGAATCCACGCCCCTTCCGGCGTGCTTTCCATGGGTGGCTACTTGTCTCCCGGCTTAGTGAATTATATATATAGATATTTTTTAGATTTTTTATGACAGATTGTTAATATTCACTTATGTATCAGTTACACACACCATGACCTTATAATATGTTAAAAATTGACTCAACTAAGATAAGAATTTTATAGTACTATCTATTAGAGGTGGGCGGTATGACCAAAATTCTATATCACGGTATTTTTCTAAATTCTGCCGGTTTCACGGTATTAGATGGTATTTTTTTCCCCATGCATGAGTGGATGTTAACTACATTTTCCACTGCAATTACTGCAGTAGACTGGCTAAGAATAACCTATTAGACTGTTATGAGAATTGTACATCGTACAAAAAGACATTTTAATGTGCGCGCAAGTATTAATCCAGGTTTGCATGGCCCCATAAAGTGATAGTTTTCAAGGGGGTGGCACTAAAGAGAAGGAATCACATTGCATGACAGATGCAGTCAAAATATAGAACCTTTAATTGAACAAATTTTGCAAAAGCTTAAACTATGATTTTGACAACATATTTTCAACCATCCAAAGAGGCATTTAGACTTAGTAAAATATCCAGAGGTGTTTGTCAAAAGTTGGATTTCACTGAACACGTCTTAGAAAAGGAATAAATAGTAAATATTTTTTGTAAACCAACTACAGTTTCTGTTAATGTTAACAATCTCTGTCCACTGACACGTTAAAGTGACTTTTTAAACAATTTTACCATCATTAAACTGCATAATATTTAAACTAATAAACAATAAAATACATAATAGTATTACTGATAGTTGCACCATTACTTCAAGGCTTCAAGCCCAGGTGCATTACACAGTATTCACCAAATTAAAATAAAATAAAACAAGTGTAATCTTGGAGATGACAATGTCATGACATCTTACCAACTGTACCATCATTTAGGCAAACTGCATTAATATGGACCTTGCTTCAAGCTAAGCTATATACATAAATAATAAAAACTGCAACTTGCATTTATAATGCTGTTTGTGGTATAGCCCTATGGAAGCACATTAGGGCCACTGTGAAGAAAAAAAAATATGGACACGGAAGAAAAAAACAAACTATATGTCGAGAATAAATTCGACATGTTGACTATGTCAAGATTAAAGTCGACATTTCCACTTTATTCTCAGTTTATTTTATAATTAAAGTAGAATGTTGTAAACTAAACTTCATCCTAAAATCAATGTTTAATTTACTAGATTTTCTCAAACCCCGTCACAAGTTAATGCAGCACATCAAATACTTTGTGTTAAGTGTTCCCCGACCCAGTCGTTAATCACTATGCTTCTTAAACTGACTTCCTCCGCACTAAGAGCAGGCGCCTGCAGCAATCACCGCACAGAATCCATTCACTTCATGATATTCCTGCTCTCTACCAAAACCACACGATAATTACCAATCACCACACGATAAACGTCTTTGTGAAATTAAAACTAGTTATTAACTTAGCCGACGGAGTGTTCAGAACTTTAAAAATATCTTCGTTATACAAGTTTAATTATGCCATCCATTCAGAGTTGCGCCCAGCGCTGAATGAGTCGATAGCACATCGCAGAATGAATACAACCAAAACATACACTAGCAAGTATAAAAACAAGTACAACTTGGCTTGCAGTATTATCCAGTAGTATAGAAACAGTATTTACACATCTGACCTTTTAAAACTAAAGTATCTCCAGGCGACGGATGTGACTCCTTTTTTTTCGGCAAAGGTTCTTCTGTTCATCACATGTTCAACTTTACTTTTAGTTCAGTTTCAGAATGCTCTCTGTCCATTTTCACCACGTAGAATACCTATGCTACTGCCCACTATTTGGTGGTGTAGCAGTGAAAAAGAGCCCTAGTGCAACAAATCTGTGTTTAGCGGTGTAGCAGTGAAAAAGGTCCCCACTTAAACAGTTTCCCGCTGCGCCACGTTCCGAACGTCGTTTAGGCAATTTAAACCAGTGTTGCAGTATAAGAAAAATCCATATCATAAAAAAAATAAAAAACGGTTTTCGGTATGAACCGGTATACCGCCCAGCACTACTATCTATGGATTATAAATGTTGCTGTGCATATCTAATACACTTTTCTGTCTATCTGGTTGGTGAGAAGAATCACATGTGTGGAAACATATTTTAGATACTAGCTGAAAAAGTTTATCATGTTCTTCATCCATTCATTTTAAATGTCAATTTCCAACAGTTTATAAAAACAATAAAACTTTATTAAAACTTTTAACTATGATACTTGTCAATAATTGCTTCCATCTTCGTACAGATTAAGACAATTGATTAATAACCCCTTTCTATTGCTTGTGTTTACGGAAATCAACCAGGTATATCTTACAGACAGCTCTGGCAAAAGGCTTAAGGCAAGGTTAAATAATAGGGAAGATAAAGGGACAGTTGGGTTGGCTGACCCAATTTAATTTGGTATAAACTAAAGTTTTAATTAACAAACAAGAAATTTGTAAAAATCAATGACAGACTAAAAGTCAATAAAGATTATTTTGGCAAAACCTCTCTCTTGGTAGAACTATTTCAATCCATAAGGTGAAACAAATTCTTTAAACTTGGATCATTCTAGCCAGCATAGACTTGTGTTACTGGGAAAAATAAAAATTAGCAACTTTTGAAGGCACAGTCTAAAAAAATAAAGAAAATTAACCTTTTTTTAGAATCAATAACTTTAGATTGTTTTAATTCCTGTATGTATCTGCTTGAGCAAATTATCCTGCAGTGGGAGGTGAAAATTGCTTTTTTTTTAAATTTTATTGTAATCATTCCATACAAATAGATCAATTTTTACAAAAAATAAGATTGAAAACAAATCAACCCCTACCCCTGAGAAAGAGAGCATGTCCAACGGAATAAAACTTAAAGCTAGTAAAAATAAATAAATTGATGAGTTTAATAGGAGGATAAAGATAAATGGAGAAGAAAAAGAAATGGGAAGAGAATCTACTTCCTCAGTGCTTTAAGAGCTTATTCTAAAACTAGTCATTTAGCCAGTTACAATAACAGGCGCTAGAATAGTAGTGCATAAACATTAGTAGGAACAGTCTATATTAAATGGCAAGGGACTTTGACCTCATTCTTTTTGTTGGTCCTATTTTTCTTTCTTTCAGCCTTTCTTTTGTTGATGTTTACATGCTGAGCTGACCGTTCTTCGTGGGCTGCCGCCGTGTATTGTGTGTCTTTAATTTTCTGTGACAGTATTCAATAAGGGCGTGCACAAAAAGGTGAGCTTCAAAAGGGCGACCTCAATTGAGCGCGGCGAATAAAGGCGTTCGTAGATAAATTAGTTCAAATGGCTCTGGAATATGTGAAAAGCAACAAAGGTGCAGATCTTTATTTACGTGCGCCTTTATTCGCTGCGCCCAATTGAGGTCGCCCTTTTGAGGCTCGCCTTTTTGTGCGCGCCCTTATTGAAGGATGCCTGTGCGCGCCCTTATTGAAGGATACCGTCTTGTACGTCCGCTGGCTTGTACGTCCGTAATATACCTTTAATTTTCTCTGGCGGTAATACAGGCGTGCGTGTCGGTAATATGTCTTTAATCTCCTTTGACAGTAATACTGGCTTGTATGTGGCTGTAATATGCGTCACTGTATTGTGTACCTTTAATTTCCTCTCGCAGTAATACTGGTTTGTATTTCCGTAAAACGCCTCTAACTTTCTCTGACAGTAATATCGCACATCGCACCATGCCCCGCGCATGCGCACTGCATCAGAAGACACCCACACACGGACACCTGGACGCACATAGGGATTTTATATATATAGATATTATTGATTAGATCCTGCCAGGTTTTGAAAAAGGTCTGCACAGATCCTCTAACTGAGAATTTGATTTTCTCCAATTTCAAATAATATAAAACATCAGTTACCCACTGGCTTAAAAGAGGAGAGTTAGGATTCCTCCAGTTTAGCAAAATAAGTCTGCGTTCCAATAGTGTAGTGAAGGCAATCAGTTTGTTTGTCCTTCTCCACTTTAAGCCCATCTGGAAGAACACCAAACACACCTGCTAATGGGTTAAGAGGGATTGTGACACCAAGGCTGTCTGAAAAACTTAAACGTTTTTGTCCAGAATGATGTTAATTTGGTGCAGACCCAAAACATGTGACCCAGTGAGGCTGGAACTTGACTGCAGCGTTCGCAGGTTGGATCATGCCCTAGAAACATTTTGGTCAATTTTAAGTGAGACAGATGTGCTCGATATATAATTTTGAGTTGAGTAATTGTATCCTTTGAGCATATGGAGCTCGAATGAATTAGAAAATTGCTCTTTAATGATGATGCTAGTAAGAAGAAAAAATACTTTTTTGTTGTGTTATAAGAGAATAGAATAGGTGCGCCGTGAATGGCAGCCTTTCCAGCAGCTCCGTGTAGGACTTTATCTTCTTTATCTTTCTACCTTTTTCTCTCTCTCTCTGATCACTCCTACCACTTTCTTTTATGTGGACTCGTTTCCTGGAATGTGAATTTCCCCTTGGGGATTAATAAAGTATCTATCTCTCTAAAAAATAACCTAGAATTAGGATTCCATGCTTCTCTTACTTTTCAATTAAAAAAAGTTCTAGGTCATATTTGTTCAATAGAATTGGTAATATATATTATGCTGCAATATTTCTCATAGAATGTATTTTTTTTACAATATTTATTTCTACTGAATTAATTTTTGTATAGTACCCTTACATTTACATGCTCAAAGTATGGTACCTACTAACAAATATAGTTAAATATGCAGTATATATAGTAAAACTGGCAGACAGTGTGATGTAGTGATCAAGGCTTTGGACCTCAAATGATGAGATTGTGGATTCATATACCGTTTGTGGCACCGTGTGACCATAAGCAAGGTATTTCACCAGCTTGTGCTTTAATTGGTAAAACAAAAACAACATAATTAATTATATCTCAAATGTTGTAAGTCACCTGGGACAAAGGAGTCTCTCCAAATAAAAAATAAATACATAAAAACAAAACACAAAAAATATGGAATATGTACATATATATTACTATTACTTTTAGTTATTATTAATGCCAGTATAGAAAATAAGAAAATAAACATACCCGTAAACTGTATTTCCAAGAATCTCCGCCTGCTTCTTCCACAGCTACAAAGAAAAGATTGAAACTTTAGTCTATAAATACCCAACTCTAATATTTCATAAAAAGATTCAGTTTAAAGATGTGATTTAGTTACAGTTCACCCATCCTTTTCTTAAGTCCATGTGGGATTTCTCCTGGATCCTTTAGATTTCCTCTAAAATCCCAAAAATGTGCAATTTAGGCTGAATAGTGAGTCTAAATTACCCCAGGGCAGGGGTTCTCAAACTCGGTCCAGGGAACTCACTGTGGCTACAGGTTTTTGTTCAAATCAGATTCATAATCAGTGACAACACCTGATAACACTGATATGATTTAATTAGCTGGTATTTGTTTATCTCTTCTCCTACATTTAGAAAAGCACAGGAGCATGATTTTTAGATTTATTAAATTAAATAAAAAAATTAAAAATGAGAAGAGCAGACGAGGCAAACAACACTGAATAATGAAAGGCTGCAACAACTTTAGCATCAGACCCAGTAATCAGTAAATAATGGATTAATTAAACAATCAGAACACCTGGAAAAGTAGAATTAAAATCAAGATGAAAATACTGTTAAAACGAAAAAAAAATACATTACTCCCATATAACTGCTTAGTACAATTTAATATTATATATATATATATATATATGTATTTTACCAAACTCAGTTTTCTAATTTTTATATTGTTCTCAAAAGACAGAATCTCAGAAATAACAGTTCATTTAATTAGCCCAGGAGTCCAATTAAAAACAGAAGCTGGCTGGAACAAAAACCTGCAGCCACAGCGGGTCCCCAGAGCCCAGTTTGGGAAGTAATGCCCCAGGGTAGAGTGTATATAGATGGTTAGATGAGCCTAGTGACAGATTGGTCCTCCATGAAGAGCTGGTCTCTGTATTGCATCCGAAGTTACCAGGTAGATGCAATTCACAACTCATAAAATTCACAATTTTTCTGATTTGGCCTAGACATATCTCTAAGAATAAACATTTAAAATAAGCCAACAACTAGCAAGAGCACTGACAAATCTCTGAGGTAGTCAAATTATGACTCTTAATGAAGGCAAGGGTGTGCCTCAAATAAACTACTGCACAAGTTAAGCAACTTAACTATTCAGAAAAAACTTTGAGAGGCGTAGACGAATACAGAAAGACAAAAATATACATCAGACTACTACAGCTGTCAACTCATGCAACAAATCCAGTTTTATGCCAAAATTCACTTAAAAGGAATTCAATGCTTATATTGGATAAGTATATAAATAAATCTGATCACATATGACTGAAATGTTTGTCTAAAACCAGGTTTAGGTTCTCTTAAAAGAAAGGTTAATAGGGTAAAAATCATGGTTTAAAGAGAGTAACAGTATATAAGATCATTGAAAACTAGGACATAAATGGAGAAAAAAATAGTCATACAGTGGCCAAAAAGGGCAAAATGCAAAAATTAAACAAGTGTAAATTGGATCGAATCAATGAGCAAAAATAATTAAATAATAGGCATTAAAACAGCATCAAAAAGCAAGTGTGCCAAATTATCAAAACTACAGGATTAAAATAAACACCAAAAATGTAAATGCATATAGTTACCCAAACTGAAAATTGACAAAGAACCCACAATGGAAAAACCATCATGAAAACAGACCATGACAGCATGTATGAGCAAACCTACAGTTAAGAACTTCATTTCTGAAGTTAATTTTAAACACTAATTATTCTTTTTTTTCTTCACTTGTTTTTCTTTCTTGTACCTCTTTTTGCTTTGCGCCGTTTCCCACCATAATCTATCACCTATGGGGGAGGAGCGAAAGCTTTAGATTCATCAACAATTTCAATCTCTGGTTTTTGACGGATCTCGACACTTTAGTGTGTGTTTGTGCCTCAGTTTCTTAAGGCTGGTCTACAGCTAAAATAGCTGGACAGAAAAATACCAAACTCAACAGGCCGTGTATTTTAAGTACACTAGCTGTTCGAATGAAATGTACTCGAACAGAAATTCAATATACCTGAACTCTTGTTCAAACAATGAAATTTAAAAATACAGTGTGCATGACATGATGTGCGCCTGACTGCATCTGACTTGGTCAACATAACCTCAAAGTAACAAGTCAATAACTTTGTGATAATTATTAATAGTTTAATCATTTCCATACATTGACATAAAAATTACTACTGATTACTATAGAATTGCTAGAATATCGAATAAAAACTGTGAAAAACCACGACTGGATAATACACTTTTGGTGTTATGTTCAGAGAGTAAAGAATTTATAAGGTTAAGTTTCGTATGTGCTCTAGCAGCACCACCTTGCGATTTGGTACATGAAAATCGTGTTCAAACACTCGCTTATTAGCTTGAACTGTATTTAAAAATGGCAGTTTTTAGGTGTGAATACTCAAACTGTTGTTCAAGTAATTTAAAAACACAGCCTAAATAAAAGCAAACAAAAGAAACACATTGGAAAATGGAGAGAGAGGGAAAAGATACAAACCTTCATATTTATGAGTGAAACACAAAGAATTGATAAGAGACTAACTGAACTCACGTTTCTTGCTTGCAACAGCTTGTACTAACTAACACCAGTTAACCCATAAGCGACATGAGTGCTAGTTGCTGTATAAGTGAAGCACGAACAGCACTGCCGAGCACCCTAGTGGCTGTTAATACAACTAATGCAAACTCGAATTTATTCCTTTTAGAGAAGGTTTATTATTTTCTTCCACTGTTAAACTTTATTTATTTGCCACTGCTATTCATTACCATTTCTCGTGCAACCCCTAGTGATATTCCACAGAACCCCAGTTGGGAAAAGCTGCTGTAGAGGAAACCTCAAACACTGTAATTAATTATGAATTCTTCTCATCAATTGCTACCGTAATGACTTAATCTATGATTAGAAATATCAGCATCAGAGCGGTAAATAATTACAGAATAATTCTGGTAACTTGGTTCCTTAGGCACAAAGTCTACTGAAAAGTCCAAATTTTTTGATTTTGCAATTTGTCCTTCAGAAAAATAATGGTGGAGATGCTAGTATGGTAAGTAGTTTAGCAGCTTTAAATTTCCTGAGTATCATAATCACTGATGAGCTAAAAGGGGCACAACACATCTCAGTGAGCTTCAAAAAGGCTTACCATTGCCTTTACTTCCTCAGATATCTGAGGAAAGTCTGGATGTCTCTATCTATGCTTACTAGCATCTACAGGTGCACAGTGGCGTCTCTCCTCACTCCGTGTACGACTCGTAAAGCATCTTCTTAGCTCAGAATGATCTACAGAGGTGATAAAGTTGGCTCTGAATTTTATTAGTACCAACTCCTTTCTGTTCAGGACTTACTAACATGTGCTGCCTTAGAAAAGCAAACATTATTATTTAATTTACAGATAAAAATGTTACCGTACAGCTACTCAAACTATAAAATGCATGATGGCTTCTTGCATGCAACCATTTCCATACACACACACAACACAATAAGAGTGAACTTTACCGTTTCTAGAATGGAATGCACCACATATTCTCAAATACAGTGGAACAGTCATGACCCGAAGTAATTTCCCCCATAGGATTGTATGTAAATACAATTAATCCGTTCCAGACCATACGAACTGTATGTAAATGTACTTTTTTTTTAAGATTTTTAAGCACAAAAATAGTTAATTACACCATGGAATGCACAGCGTAATGGTAAACTAAATGTAAAAACATTGAAAAACACTGAGAAAACCTTGAACACAGAAAAGTAACATTGCAAGAATTCACGCCTTACGAATATAGCCTTGTGAACCGATCGCTGTAAATTTTTTTTTATGAGTTTTAAGCACAGGGAAAAACATGAACATTTAAAAAAATCCGTAATTTAAAAAACAACCAAGAAAAGTAACATTGCAACAATGCACACTACGAAACGATCACTGTAAACAGAAGTGAAGTGGAGGTTAAAATCCAATAGAAAAAAGTCTTCATTAAATACGAGGTTAAAACAATGCTCGAATCAGTCTCTTTAACAACAAGCCCGGTGCATTTTTTAACTGCCTTCTCGGCGTTACGCAGCCAGCCCTCTCTCTCTCTCTTGCGTTCTCTCTCTCGCTTGCTGCACAGGGAGAGACTGAACACGTGTGGAAATCATCGGCGAGTACGAACCGGAAGGGAAACTGGCTTGTTCGTCACCCGAGTGTGTGGTCGTGAACAGATGCAAAAGTTTGGCAAACTTTTTTCTCGTAACACGATTTGTATGTGGTCCGAGACATTCGTGACCCGAGGTTCCACTGTATTATGCATCTTACAGGGCAGCTTGCTTCAAATCTTAATTCATTAATATACAACATTAAGTAACATTACTACAAGACAAAATCAAGTTGAATTCATGTAAAATAATAATATACAATTTTTTAATTATATGAAGAACAAGAAGATAATGCATACTCCTGGCATATAGTAACTAATGGAATTGTGCAACATTTTTCCATTTAAAAAATTGTTTTCCAATAACAGAGTCAAGACAACATATAGCAAGCAACTGTGGAAATGTCATGCAAAGCTAAAATACTTTATAGTGCTGTGATCTTGGGAACATTACACAACTAAAAAAAAACATCTAACAAAGTAAACACCACAGATTGCTTTTTTCTATACAAAAAACTAGCAAAAGTTATATAAGCATGGGATTCATTTCAATCACACTTGACACGGTAAGGATATAGATTAAATAGTGGAATCTGACAAAAAAAAAAAATTAAACTCACTGATTTGTTTGCAAGTACTGATTCATTAGGATTTTATGCAATTTGATATCATTCGTAATTGTGTACTGTGTGTAATTATTATCTAATTTTTGATCTAAATGTATTCCATCAGAAAAAAAGAAGAATAAAAGGATAAAATTATAAAATGCATAGATGAAATAAAGATTTGTACCAAAACTTTCAGGATCCTCATCCCACATAGCAAGTTCTTCTCCAGTTAACAAGAAATAGTGTGAAACCAGTCTTCTACATATTTCAGTTAGGGTAGGATAAGTGAAGAATGATGTTTTTATTTTATGAGCCTCAAGAGTTTCTGAGTTGCTATCTGAGGAGGGAAAAAATAAAGTGTTAGTATATTAAAGTTTCATTAATTTACAGTTTAAGTAATTTTATCTGCTTTATTGCTTTCTTAACAGAAGTATTTACTTAATAAAAGACCAATCATCTTAAAGTCTAATTTCTCTATGCTGCTATTTATACTCATATTACAGTATAAATTATATCAAAACAGGGACAGCAGCAAAAAGCATGTGTCTTATCAGTTTATCTTGCTTTATCCTACTTCTGTTGCTTAACATTTAACAACACAAGAAAAAACAAACACTGCTGAGAAAAACAGTCCCAGATCATTGCACAGCCAAGACAGAATAGGATAGAAGACTGAGATGACTACGTTGATTCTTTAAATTTAAACAATTTCATTAACAAAAATGTCTGTCTCTTGTACTCTGCTACATCTTTGTATAGAGGTACAGTAATGCTGACAGTGCTGTGCCACTGTTATTACAAATAAAAATAATCAATTTAAATATGTTATATTGAAAAGGGAGACAAATTGATTAACTTGACATTACTGGTCAGTAATGATATGTTTCAATGATATTATAAAATCAAGGTTCGTTACTTACCCTAAGATTGGGAAATGAGAATACATTAATTGTGCAGTTTAATAGCTATTAAACAATGCAATGTTAACCAAAGTTTGAAAGGTCAGAAAACTTTTTCAGGTGTGTATAAAGAAAGGATTATTTATACCAAGCATAAGAAGGTCAGAATAAACCAATCCAGCACCTAAAAACAAATCTTGAAAAAGACTATGATGAAATAACTCAATCATATGATCAACAGTGAAAGGACAAAGTGACCATATAACACATAACATGTGAGTAGAACTGAAATACCTAGAATAAAATCCAGGCAGACAACATGCATAACACCGTGCGTAGAATTCACACTAAAACATGGTGTAAAAATTCAGATGCATACAACTGCACATTCGGCAATTTCCACATTGTTCCGCTCCATAAATCACGGAAAGCATGAAAAGTAATGAACATGCATGCGCCTGCTGCCACTCCCAAACTGCTCCCAAAATTACGCCTCTTTGAATATGCAGATAAATATAAATAGCCCTTAAGCTCAGCATTCTGTGAAAAGGAAATGGCAAAAGCACAGGAGAAACAGAAGAATTTTAGCAAATACCAAGTGGAGGTGAAGAAAAACGTACTATTTATTGGTTTAAACAGTGGTATAAACAACAAAAGGAAGTTGATTGAGTGACGTAGAGTGTCGGAGAAACTCAAAAGCTCAAGTTCACAAAGTCGCACAGTGCCCGAAATAAAAAATAAAGTTGCCAGATATCAAAGTCGCTGTGAAAAGGCGAGTCGTAGCCCACCATCTGACTGTCATACGAAAGCTTATCAGGGTACAGAGAAAAGAAAAAAAATGAGAAAAAACCTTGAAATGTCAACGTTAATCTCGAAATTTCCCGCTTCAATCACATAGTTTATTTTGTCATTAAAGTAAAACATCATAAACTTCATCTTAAAATCGTTTAATTTACTAGATTCTCAAATACCATCGTAATTAAAGTAGCACGTTAAATGCTTTGTTTTGTATGTGTTCTTCTATGTGCTCTACGTGTGTGAATCACTACGTGCTTCTCTTCCTCTGACAGGACACAGAATCCATTACATTCGTGATATTACAGCTCTCTGAATAATTAAAATAATGAGATATAATTTTCATGATGATAGGAGTTAAAGCATGTTATTAAACATGGGAACATGGTGGCGTAGTGGTAGTGACGAGCTGTCCATAGATTGTTCATGCCTCCTGCAAAATGCGCTGTGCGCGACATTCGATAAAATAATTTATTGCAGCAGTACTGTCTCTTTCAAACGTACTAACCTCCAATTCCTGTCCTTCCTTTTCTTTCTCCAAGTAACCAATCGCCCCACAATCAGCTCTGTAATAGATGTTAAGCCATCTGTAAGCTTAGAGCGTCGATTCTTCAAAACTTTTAAGGAACATTGAAATATCTTCATAGTATATGTTTAATTATTCTATCCATCTATCCTTCCAAGAACACAGCGTGAGGCAAGAACAATCACTGAACGGGGCGTCAGCTCCTTGCTAGCGCTGCGCCACCGTGTCCTCCCATGTTTAATTATTAACAATACAGATTATTTAAATGATGTTAACATTTTATCTGTATAATGTAATAAACATATTTTGCTGCATTTCATCTTTAAAATGATATCGTCGTCATATGTAAATACGCGCTTTATAAAGTGGCTCAGGTCATGCAATATTATAACTGTATCGCAGTTTACAGTGAGGTGATTGTACTAAAAAGTACAAACAGTTCTACAAGGAGCACTTGATGGACTGATTGAGTGCGTTTATAGTTCTTGGGATGAAACCGTTTCTGAACCGCGATGTACCTATAGGAAAGTCTCTGAAGCGTTTGCCGTATTAGAGCAGTTCAATAGACAGCATGTGCTTGATGCTGCATACCGATAATTCTCTTTCCAATCAGCTGCTGTAGAGCTGTGATTCCATACTCAGATACAATGATATAAATACTCAGAGTGGTGCAGTGAGAGTAATATGGAAAAAGATGATCCACTGTGGCAACCCCTAACGGGAGCAGCTGAAAGAAGAAGAAGGTGCAGTGAGAGTAACAACGCTAAAGCAGCTATGGTATTTGGAGTAGTTTGGCTATTTTGTGGACCATTATATTGTTACAGGTTAATTACAATCAGATGCATTAAACTAATAAACAATATGCGGTTAATTTCAGTGGATATGATAAAGCCGTGTCAGGGATGTGGAACTAAAAAAAGAAAGGGAAACACCACACTGGAACAAAAGCACTGCTTTGACGCTGGGTACCGCCAGTTTACAAAACCGAGAACTTTAAGCTACCGTGAAAATGTGCATGGCTTTACGCCAAGTTTAGGTTTTATACATCGCAATTCGAGTGTGGAAACGGGAGTACACAATATTTTTGTGCATACGCATGTTTTATATATGAGGCC
This sequence comes from Erpetoichthys calabaricus, assembly GCF_900747795.2. Lineage (NCBI taxonomy): Eukaryota > Metazoa > Chordata > Cladistia > Polypteriformes > Polypteridae > Erpetoichthys > Erpetoichthys calabaricus. The sequence goes on along the minus strand of NC_041400.2, from coordinate 139,300,151 downwards.
CCAGGAGAGCATGAACATTTAATTGCTGCAAGTTTCTGCTCCTCTTAAGAGGTGTTTCTTTTGTTGCAGTCCTTGCTCTTACCTATACACTGTAATTGTCTTTCTCTAACTCAATGAACCGATCAAATATACCTAATATATTCTTTCTTCAGTTCAGATTTTAACAAATATTAAGTCTTCATCAGATACATCTTATATATATCCATATAATTCACAACATAACACAACTTAAATAAACGAAGAACTTCTATGAACTAGAAGCAGTATGTGTGACATTTTTTACCACCGATTAATTTCTTCATGTATGCAACAAGAATCTTATTTTCTGTGAATACTATTCATGGTTTTTGTGTTACTGCTCCTTTTTGCATGTGTGTACATCAGTTACACCTGTATTTCTTTTATTTTCATTAGGGACATGTAAAAACAAACAAGTATGGTGACCATAAAGGATGAGGTATCAAAGCAAAAGCTTGCCGGTTCTTAAAGAGAATTCAACCTTTTACAGACCTTGTGAAGGTCAATTTGAGCTGTTGCCAGCTGCTCTTTTACATGAGCAACATTTGTATTTTTTGCCCAATGAATAAACTATGACTAGCATATGGTATTAGCAGAACTCATTGTAGTCTTTCTGGGTAAAAAGGATGATTCTTTAAGGCCTTTTATTTATTTCCACATAATAAATGTTAGGACACATTATAAAAACAACAGTTTGATCCTTTCTTCAGACTATGAGCCCCACAAAAAATATGGAAGGGAAGGTTCTGAATAAGGTCTTTGTGGAAGACTCACTACCTGCTAAACTTGAGCAATTTCCTAATGTCTCCAATTTATTCCTCAGATATGAAACCGCAAAGAATTACTAATGACAATGAAACACCTTATAGAAAAGAGGTGTCTAGTCTGGTGTCTTGGTGTGCTTCCAACAACCTAGTGCTCAATATACCAAGACAGTGGAAATGGACAAGCACACACATACATGTACATACACTTTACACAAACGCACCTTCATACAGTATATGATAGAACACATGAATATACAAAGACAGTATTATGACTTTAGTGCTTTTAATCCTGGCGATCACAGTTAAAAATGAGGTGATGTCAGCATTAATGTTTGGTTCACTCTGTTCTGCAATAAAGGGAGTCAAGAGGACAATTCTGCACTTTCTATGAAGCAGACAGCATCATGAAAAAATCCATGATTACACATGGGTGTTGATAAGCACATAAACATGTTAGTAGTGATATGTGGGGGAAAAAAATCATTGTGTTATCTCTCACGAAAAAAAAATTGCCTGCTGCTGTCAGTGTAACATCATGCAAGCAAGTGATCCAGTCATCTAATAACACCTGGTGAAGAAGGGGTTAATGTGCACAGCGGTTATCAGCTCAAAAGAACAGAAAATGCGGTGTGTTCATATACAGTTAATCCTGAATGTGGTGAGAGGAAAATTAATTTCGCCCAGTTAGGATCACTGGGAGCCAGTAATTATCACAGCAGCACTGGATGTAAAGCAAGCAGCAAGTACTGTATGTTGAACTTTACACCGCTCCTTTGCAGGACTCAACTGCACAGCCAAGCAGAAAAGGGTGTGCTGTGTGTAAATCGGTAAAAGAAACATATTATAATAATTTAATCCAGTTATTTGCTAAAGATATTTTGAAATCATGTGATCGGGTGGCGCAATGGCCAGTATTTAACTAGGGGCTCGGAATGGGGATGGATGATATTTACATATTCTCTTACTTGAGAAGTATAACTGACACACTTTAAGTATTCAGTGTTAAAACAGGTAATAAAACTCAGTTCAACACGCTCAATAAATTTGATCAATCCAGAAATACTCGGGCAAATGCAAATCCTTTATGGCTCTGAGAAGAAGAGCTCTGTGCACAAAAAACAAATGATGTGTTTTTATTAAAGTATCTCCATTATTAAAGTGAACAGTATTGTACATTTTTCAGTAATGAAATATAAAATATTCAAATACTAACAGTAACAACATCTTTAAAATACTGGTGTATCAAGTAGTTACCCAACTATCATTTAAGTAAAGAAATATTGTCATTTGAAAATATTCAAATACAAAGCAGGACTTGAACTTTAATGTGTGGCAGAGGCAGGGATCCCCCCAGTATAACAACAAACAGGAGGTTTATAATCTTGGGGGGATTTCAGGATAGGATTTACAAAGAATGGCATCATCATAAAATGAAAAATACTACTTACAATCCATACTATGTATAAAAATTCAAACATTATTATATATGTACTGTTGAATTAGTGCATTCCAACCTAATTTGGGATATTTTCATTTAAACAAACTCTTTACAGCTGTTTTTGTAACAACAAATCTGGTTTGTCAGTAAATCACTTGGTTAAGTTCATAATATTCGTGATTGTAAGCTTTTATATTTGCATCATTAGCTGGCTGCGGTGGGCTGGCGCCCTGCCTGGGGTTTGTTTTTTGCCTTGTGCCTTGTGTTGGCTGGGACTGGGTCCAGCAGACCCCCTGTGACCCTGTAGTTAGGATATAGCGGGTTGGATAATGGATGGATGGATGGATGGATCATTAGCTGGTTAAAACAATATTGCTGAAGACAAATATTTAATGGATTAGTCAAATAAATTTGAATTTCAAATGTCAGAAACTCATATTGCTTTAATGTTCCAAATCTGTCCCCCCTTTAAACATTTGTCCCAACTTTCATAATTGCTTATGCCTGTGTACAAATCCAGGATTAGAAAATTACTTGGGATGTTGTTACCTGCACTCAAAAATTTATAATTGTGAGATAGCATTGCATTACATTACAATCTTGCACTGCCTTTCAAATATATGACATGTGCTTGAATTTACGGGGGGTTTACTTTATTTTTTGTTTTATTTGAAGAAAATAACATTCCATACAATAAAGGCTAACTTCTACAACGAGGAAGATAACATTTAACAAATCAAGCCGCAATTAACAAAGCAGAATTCAACTCTCACCCGACAGAATGAAACAAGAGAGAGTAAATCAATAGCAAGAGTAAATATTTAAAAACAACAAAGAAAAGAGAATGTTCTTTTCCCCTGATATGCTTATTCTAAAATGTTATTAATTAGATCTTTCCATATTTTTAAAAAAGTTTTGAACACACCATCTGTTGGATAGGACTTTTTTGCTGTTTTGTTTGTTTTAAAAAGGAAACTTGATTTTGGCAATAAAAGGGTTATTCATTTCTGTTGTATACTGGACCTTGGTGTAGAATATATTCATGTAAAGATAATACATCTTAGCTTAGCTTCCAATCTTTGACGCTTGTTGAATGTAATATATTCACCCACAAAGTCTAACACCCCGGAGATATTATCGTTGGAGGCAGAAAAAGCATTTGATATGGTTGAATGGAACTACCTCTTTTCTACATTGGAGAAATTTGGGTTTGGCCCGAACACACAGTATATACATGGATTAACCTACTGTATACCAGTCCAGAAGCTTCAGTTTGTTTAAACAACATTAATTCAGACTACTTCAAACTAGAACGTGGTACTAGACAAGGATGCACCTTGTCACCACTGCTTTTTGCCATCGCCATTGAGCCACTAGCAGTTCACTTTCAAAATGTTTACTTCACATACTTCCACATGGACTTACGGTGGAGAAGGAGAAACTGAAGCAGGGTGAGAGAGCAGATTTTGCTCTGAGGAAAGGCAAGGATGAGATCGAGGTGGAGGCTGCAACCCATAACTGCTGCAGTTGGACAATGGGCAGTGGCGCAATGGCTGCGTCGAAGTTAGTAGCAAGTTAGGATAGCTCCTTTGTTTCCAGGTGGTTTGGGCACACTCCGGTCTGTGGGTCATTTCCAGCAGTGAGTGGACATTGTTCAGGTCTTCATTTATCCCTGACAAAACTGCATCAATAAGGAGCTTTTCCACAATGCACTCAAAGGTATTGCCACAAAACCAGCTTTACTGTAGATCATATCCACTAAGTCCTGGAACTATCCCTGCCTGGGGCAAGCCAGATCAATCTGCCATAGCCGAAACTGACGTCACTTGGCCAATGGGTTCATACCCATACGGAGGAGGATCTGTTGTTTCAGGAAGTCATAATCATCAAGCCTTTCAGAATATAGGTTTCGCATGATCTGTAAGGCATCCCATTGGTCAAAAATGGGGCCAAAATAGCAACTCAACCTCTCTTGTCCCAGCGTATCAGTGTTGCTGTGCATTCAGAACAGAATTGGAAACACTCTGGGTCATCGGAGGGAGCCATCTTCACCAGTACATCTCTGGGATGGGCAAGGGCCAGGCAGTTTGCCGGAGCCTCCTTTGGCTCCAGTGGAAACGGAGCATTGTGCACCTGCTGAGGATCTATTGGTGCAAGACCAGACTCCTGGCACCATGTAATGCATAAGTCACTGTCCTGCACTCAAGAGATGACACTGATTTCAAAGGCTTCAAAAAAAAAAAAACTTTATTCCAGTCAAAAAAGGTAAAGTCGGAGTATTTATTCAAATGGAAGCTACCACTTCAAAACACAGACACAGCAAACAAGCAGGGACGGTGACAGGTCAGTGGCCTGGTTATAATGTTCCCTGCATCACCCATCAGGTGATAGGTGTGTTAACGTGGGGAGGCTGTAAACTTGTAGTTGTCTTGGTGGTGCTGTGAGCCTGCGATTGCCTTGGCAACAGACAAGCAACCCTTGACAGACACATCAATTGCGTTTCGACTTGCAGCACTGTTGGGGAGGAACTCAAAAGAGCACAAAAATCTCACAGATGTAGGGCATAGTGATTCAAGATCAGGCATAATTGGAGATAAGAACAGGATCATACTAGCAAGATTTGATAGTGGGCAGTACATTTTTATACATAAAGAAATAATAAATTCTTGATTAACTATGATACACTGGTGAGAAAAGGGAATACACTCTTGAGTTTAGATTTAAGAATCTTCGTGGGTTTGATAAGTTATGATCCTTTACAAACTCTGTGATTGTTTTTTGCAGTAAAAGATGTTATTCCCAATGTAGTTGAAAATCTATACAGGTCTGGATTTAAAACACAATTAAAGTCTCCAGCCATTATAATTTTATGAGTGTTAATATTGGGAATAGATGCAAACACATTTAGGATGAAATCTCTATCATCCAAATTAGGTCTATGGATATTTATCAAAATTACTTTAGATATAAATAAACTACCCATCACCATTACATCACCCTTCACAATCAGACACTACACCTGATACTCCAAATGAGATTGACTTAAGAATTAAGATTCCCACACATTTTTACAGTCTCCTATAAAAGTACTATCTTGGCATTTAGGCCTGTTAGGTGAAAGAATACTTTTTTCTCTTTAGATTGTAACTGGTCATTGTTTGGTCAGAGAGACACTGCTTCTGACCCTTTTATGACATTTTGTAATTTTAAGTAAAAGTGGTGCATTGCTTCATAAAGTAGCTTTAATCTTGATTTCATATTATTGCTAGGAATTATGGCTAAGTAGCCTATTATTATGTTGGCACTCACAGTTGTTGAGGTGAAAAAGATAAATAAGAAGTAATTGGCTCTCTTTCTCTCCCTTCCCCTCCCAGCCCTCCCCGATTTTAACTCCCCAAATAAGGCTAAACCACACTTCACAAAGTCCCAGTATTCTGACATACCAACAGAGAGAGCATATCCAAAACAAAACAAACCTCCAGCAGCATTGTTGCAAGGATTAAAATTTAGATATCTTATGATAGATAGTGCAGTCTAGATAAAATAAACCTAAGGTTTTAATTCTTAAGTCTAATTGACACTTTAAATTACTAGTTACTTAATGGTTACCAAAATATGCATATATTTAGTAGAATGAATTTCAATATAGTAACTGAAACAAAGTGGCCAAAAGGAAATAGACTCTATAGTTAATGGCAAATGTTACATTATAAATAGACCAAGTTGTAAGCAGAATCTTATTTGCATTATCAGGCCAAGACATGACTCATCTTCATATTTTAGATGATGTTGGGATCAGTCTTTTTAGCTCTTTTTCTGCTTCTTTGGGAGATATAAAGATGTAGAATTGGCCATCAACAATCACTTTCAATTTGACTAGAAACAAGAGGCTGTATCTTAATTCAGCTTTGCATAAATGCTGTTTAATGCTGTAGAATGTAGCTCATTTGGCAGCTGTTGAAGGACAGAAATCTGGGAAAATACAAATGGGGTTATTTTCAAATATAATCTCTTTCTGAGAATCAACATCAAAGTTTCTTTAACCTGTAGCTTGTCGAATCAGGATTCTCAGTTTTGAGGCATTCGATCCACGTATGCTATAAGTGGCTGAGATCTCAATGACTGATTTAAAGCCCTATTCAATTATTTTAGAAAATAGTTCCGCTATGAATTTCCCTGAAAACCATGAAAGTCCAAAGATGCCTTCTGATTCTGATGATGTTACTTCTTTATCTATCTTCCAACGCAGCTAATTTATCATCACGCACTTTGCATTTGGATTCTACTGCAGTTGCTTTTTTGTTAGCGGCCAATATCAATTGCTCAGCTTCTTCAATACAAGTTGCAAACGTTTGCTTAACTTCTTCCTCATATTTTCCTGTGTTTTCTTCATTAGTTCTTGCTAGATTTTTTTTAAGGTGTATATCAAAGTTAATGCTTAAATGTACCTCCTGATCTTTTATATCCTGCAGCAGCTTGTCTATTCTCTTGTGTAAATCATTCATCATATCCTCCTTTGCATCATTTTATTTTTACCCTAAGTGAGATAATCAATGTCTTCAGCTCGGATAGCTCTCGTCCGTTTTCTCCGTGCTCCAAAGTTGGATTTACATATCCGGTTGGAGTTGATTCTGTTGACTCAGTGGGTGTTGGGAGCAGTTGACAGCAGGGATAAAGAGGCCATGATTGGTTCTAATATCCCGCTTGAGGTTGGCAAATTCTTGTTGCCTGCCTCACTCACAGTTTTGCTTCCACATTTGCTGTCAGCTAGAGCATGTACCACAGCGCGAGGTCCAGGCTGATCTATTCCTTTGCCTGTCTCTTCTAACTCTGTGCCAGGCCATAATGTGAACTTGAGACTGGCTTAGATTTTGATGCAACTTTTCCTACTCTTTCTGACACCCTTGTTTTCCTGCTCATGCTAAAAGATAAACAACACTACTGCCAGCATAGCACTGTCTCAGATGTCCATCTCTGGCAATGGACGAGACCCTCTCTACTTATGGGTTATAACAGTAAACAATAGATAGATAGATAGATAGATAGGATAGATAGGATAGATAGATAGATAGATAGATAGATAGATAGATAGATAGATAGATAGATAGATAGATAGATAGATAGATAGATAGATAGATAGATAGATAGATAGATAGATAGATAGATAGATAGATAGATAGATACTTTATTAATCCCAAGGGGAAATTCACAAAGGCAAACAAATGACACAAATTCAGTGTTTGCAGACTTGTAAAACAATGAAGTAAGCTATTTTGCTTGTCCTGCTAACTGCTCGTTTTTGAGATCATGCCTCTCTGTTAGCACAGTATGTCATATTAATAGGAAGATGTCCCTTGTCCTTCGAAGCATTGAAACAGTATATACATTTTATTTCGAAATTAACAAATGGAGCAATTTGTACCACCGCCGACGTAGACAAGACAAACAGAAACTTTGTTTGAGTCTTGCCTCAGTGTTTATTTGCTTCCAGTCCTCCCACATTCCACAGTCCTCCACGCATAACTGTGGATGTGTGTGAGACCACCTCCTCAATCCAAGACACTGAACTGCATGCAAAAAGGACAGATACTTGAACTGATGGACATCAAACGATCAAGTGATCATTACAATCAGAAAATGAATTCAAAGCCTCCATTCATTTAATTGTCTTAAATAATGCAGGACACTATTAATCATATTATATTTTCTTTTCATCTTACAAAAATGTGACAATAGAATGATTACACCTCATTTGACTGGTAACATTATTTCATTTTCAAACCATGCACAAATCTGTTTCTGAGGTAATTCTTATAATGAGATAAAAATGGTATTAACACAAGCCTGTTTGTGCGTGTGTTTCTTTCTTTTTTTTTTTTTAAATCACAAATAAAATTGCTGTACTCCTTCGTAGAATTGAAGAATTTACATACATGACCTCTGCAATGTTTCCTTTTGAAATGTGTTGATGTGATGCATCACCGTTCTTAGCCATTTTTATATGTAGCTTCATTCATATTTTCATTATGTATTATTGTGCCTTTCGAAGTAATATGTCTACTTGCAGTCATATATGAGTGCAATACCAACCTTCTTGGTACTTTCAATACTGTAAAGCTAGTACCATTACATTTTTGCAAATTTGGTACCTAATTAGTAGAGAAATATAAGTTTTTGTAACATCTCTAATAATGAGTTTAAAAAAGTATGATACAAAAACAAGATTTAGGATGTCAAAATTTGCTACATCATATTCACTATACCTTTAAAATGGTTTAACAAATAAAATAAAAATTTAGTGATCTAAATCATGTAAATGTTTAAGCAATTTTTGCACTTTTACCTTCATTTACAGATATCTTGGCTTTTATCATTAAATAGCAATTAACATTAGACGTACCTATGGAAAGTCTCTCTAAAACTACAGAAAAATCAAAGACCACAGTCACCTGCAACACAGGTACTTTCAAACTACTAATCACTATCCCCACCCTTCCCCCCTCTATATTATTATATCACACTTCATAAATAATTCTAAATACTATTCCAATATACCTGGCCACATGTTGTTAGTCACTGATCTGATATTTTCCCTATTTTCAAGGCACTTGTAGTCTACTATTTCTTTCAATCTTAGCTCTACCACCAGTATTTTTTCAGGCCATGACAGTTAAAAGCATCCAACTCAACATAATACTGTATTCATTGTGCATCACTTAAAAAACTTCCAGTGTTCCTAAAGACCCATGTTCCAAAAATACTTAGTATTGAAGGTCAATTTTGGACTCAACTAACCATAGAATTTCCATCAACTTGGTATGAGAATCTCCAACATACCTTCTAGTAAGGTGTAGTTTAGACTTCTTGCAAACTTTTTTTGACAGTTTTTGTTTTACCACTCTGACTCATCCCCTCTTATTTTAGCCATGAAAGACAAAATCCTTTAGAACTGATAGAATCATTTTGAATGTCTTAATGACTACTCTCTTTGTTATTGGGATGGTAGAGTTCAGAGGATCTCTCGATCTATACCAAACCATAGATATGCCATATTTTGTTCATTTAACAGAGACTATGCTATTTTGGGGGAAAAGAATGCCTTATTCTGTATCTGTTATTCTGTAACTTGTTTCCCCATATAATGTATCATATAAATGAGCAAATATATACAGAATCTCTATTTGTTTAATATTTTTGCCTCAATTAATTTATATTACTTTAAAAAATCAATTTGAATGGTTTTCTTATAATTATCAATTATTTAAAAAATCCTTTAAACATATCAAGATTCAATACTTTACATGTGATACTACATGCCTACTGTTATTAAAACTTATCAAAGCTTTAGTCTCAAATTTTAATAACCTCTGGATCAATAGTGTTTTCAGAGGTTAATAAAGGGAACTAATATCATTTATACTTAAAACAAAAGTAATCAAAAACTTTACAATACTATATTGGCATTTACAAATGAAGTATACTCTGGACTTGGTTTTAAGCAGCCCGGCTATTTTACAGAAACATGTAAAAGAAAGCTGTTGTGTTTGCCAGACAAAACAATGTGTGGTAATTTTATAAGATCATAAACTACCTTCAATATTCTTTGCAGGCTTGTAAGAGTCGGCTTTGACAATCATTTTTATAAGGTTCATACACTGGACAATGAATCTTTCAAACAGTATTCCCTTTCCAGCTTCCGTGAAAACATAGCTGACAGCAAATTCAAGGGATCTTTGAATTAATGGTATGAAAGATACTGGATGATAATCCAACAAATCCAATAACTGTAATGAAAAAAAAACATGAGTGACTGTTATTAAACAAAGTTCGGCGATAAAAAGAAAATTAACAAATTTGTACATAGTTAGAATAATGAAAAAAAATTCTGTAATGATATGGAGCATGTCTTCCTTTCCTTTCCAAAGTTAACATATCCTAAATAATTCAAGAAATTAATATGGAGTAACCACTTTAGAAAGCTTTACTTTACAGTGATCTTCTACAATAAACATGATTAAAAGGCTCTTTACAACATGCAGAGATATAGAGTAAAATTAATTACATACAATTTCAAGGCTATGGAGTTAGTATACAAAACCTTCAACTCCAACTCCTCAATTTATGGTACCACCAATTCTGACTCTTCTATTTGTAGTTAGACTAATATATTTACAACATTGATTGAAAACACACAACACAGAAGACAAACTGCCAAGATCACTGCCAGCATGAATCATCAGGCTACATTTTAGTATTCTAACCTGGGAAGGTTCAGGTTTAAAGGCTATAGCAATTTTGTTGTGGCTTACAAACACTGAGTAACATTAAACTTAAGACTAAACTTACAAAATTAAAACAAAAGCTATATTTTTAATAAAAGTTTAGAAGAAAAAAACTATTTAATTGAATCACAATAAGTGAAATTGGAAATTTTAGCACATTACAATTTTCATTTAGTCGGAGTCGGTATGTCTTTACCAATTCCGACTCCAGTAAAGCCAATAATTGCTTCCAACTCCAACTCTGACTTCAACTTCACAAATCCAACATCACAGTCCTGGATATTTTGGCCAGTTTCAATGATTTGCTCATGCTTGAAAAATTAGTTGAAATCATGGAATAGACTACCAATCCTCTGGTTTAGGGTGTAACATCTAAGCTAAAAATTCAAAATGCAATCAAACCATTAAATCTGTTTTAAAAAGACACTAGTCACCCACTTATAAGATGCTAATACACATTGTGCAGGTAATTAGTCATCTAAGCTAAAAATTCAAAATGCAATCAAACCATTAAATCTGTTTTAAAAAGACACTAGTCACCCACTTATAAGATGCTAATACACATTGTGCAGGTAATTAGTCATCAGCTTTAGAAGGCTATAAGTCTATTTTTGGTTCTTCCTTGTTTTTTGATGTTGTTTTAAGGATGATCTCGCTTTATTTTCTCAGTTCTTAAGATTGCTGTGCTATCATGATGTCACTATAGTGACGTGTTTCTTTTGTACTTGGCACTGATGTGTGATATAACAACACTCAACTGTTTTATACAAAATGTGCTTAGAAACTCAGACACCATTACTAACTTCAGATATTATCAGTTAGCTAAATTCTGTTTTGTGACTTCTCCTAAAACTAATTTTGCTAGAATTTGGCTGCTTTTGTAATCCATTTTGCCTTGGGTTTCCAACTTTCACACATGGGTCGATATGCTCCAAAGATTAGCAGGAAACAGCAGCATAAGCACATACTCATGTCTAACGTCATAGGAATCACGGCGGAAAGCAATCTCTGGTGGGCTTTACAATAAGGCCTATGTTACCAACTCATGGACCTGTTAAAGTATACATATGAATCTTGATCATTGTTGTCAGTGGCGGTTCGTAGGTAAAATTAGTGGGGGTGCTGCTCCAGAAAATTTTTAGCCTTTGTTTTAAAATTCTGTAAAAGAAAACAAACATGTATAAAAAGAAAATTTATTCAGAAACCGAAAAAAAAAATGAATCAAATAGAATAGCTGGAAGCCGGATAATAATCTGATTCTACACATTATCACATTCAAGAATATGGTACACGGTTTGTAAGCACAACACACGCGGAGTAAAAAAAAAAAACAAAAAACACTACCTTCCACCAGCACGCCAGGGTCGGCACTGCGGGAGCGACAGTGCTCTCTCTCCCTCGCAGCCTCGCACGCAGCTTCCTATGTGTGCATGCACACAACAGCCAAACACCACACCGTTGGAACAGTGAAAAGCACAGTTCCATACAAAGATTTTTGTATCTTTTTCATAAACTGGGGGATGGCTACTGACATTAAGCTTAAGGATTATATATTGTACAAGTATAAAGAAAGAACTAAAGAAAAAAGGACTCATTATATTAAATGTTATCAATAATATCAAGTGGAAATAGGGGGTGCTGCAGTTCCACAGTGCCTATACGCGAGCCGCCACCGATTGTTGTGTTACAAAAAGTATGATGACCAAATGGCGGGTTTTGTGCTTCCTTCCTTTAATGTTTTCTGTGGTGTAACACATTTTGTGTACGTCTAAAGCACTGTGTTTTTAAATTCTACCAAATTAAAGAAACACAACTACTAGAAACTGATGTGATATGCATTGAAGAATATACAGTGTATGGTAAAACTGGCAAACTTCATTGACATTATGAACTTTAATGAGCAGTGAATTGTTAACACTGAATAGTAACATTTTTTAGCTCTCACATTTACTTCAAGTCACTAACAAATTACAAATACACAGTACCTGTTTGGATATTGCTTTCTTTGAAGCACTAGCTGGTCAAATAGCTTGTTTAGTGGCATAAACTGAAGTGAGAAGGAAAATAACAGCACTAACAATCTTCTGACTTACACTGCAACACCTAAGCTACTTAACAATGGTTCATGTGATTAAGACATTTTTGTAAGATTTATTTTTATCTTATATGAAACAGTGAAAAATACTGCTATAAGCATCATGAGAAGAGAAGAGTAGGTGGTTAATTTTGAATTAATGCGATCTTCTTGTACATAAAAAAAGAAAATGAGATGGCTTAACCTTTACTGTAATGTAGAGTGTCTATAGTGCTTGATGGAGAATGAAAAACTGACATTGAAAGAGTTAACATTGATTTTTTTTATATTTGCTGTGGGCTAAATACTAAACAAATAAAGATTCTTTTTTATTACTTAAAAATTGTGGAAAACCCAAAAATACTACAAGTAAGAACATTCTTTAAAGATACACTGATAAGTTAGACTGTTTTCAACCACTAACACTGTTCATTCTGGGGGTTGCTACAGACTACACAGGAAGAACAAGTAAAATAATGAACATTTTATTTATTTATTTTTCTTTAAACAAGTAAAATTATGAACATTTTATTTATTTATTTTTCTTTAACAGTTTGTTGCTCACAGTCTGTCCCCTGTGTGCATCAAACCTGTGGTGATATTTATTCAATTTATTCAACTTTGGCCCCATTTATCTGAGCAGTGAAATTTACATTTGTTGGTTATGAAACTGGTCCTATCTTCCTCTTTAAATGTACTGTTTTACCTTTCCCACACTCTTGTCTTTTCTCCGTGGATCCAGAGCTACTTATTGTTATGCATACGAGGGATGCATCTACAGTGCATCCGGAAAGTATTCACAGCGCATCACTTTTTCCACATTTTGATATGTTACAGCCTTAAGCCAACATGGATTAAATTCATTTCTTTCCTCAGAATTCTACACACAACACCCCATAATGACAACATGAAAAAGGTTTACTTGAGGTTTTTGCTCAATACTTTGTCAATGCACCTTTGGCAGCAATTACAGTCTCAAGTCTTTTTGAATATGATGCCACAAGCTTGGCACACCTATCTTTGGCCAGTTTCGCCCATTCCTCTTTGCAGAATCTTTCAAGCTCCATCAGGACAACTCTGTGAATGTTTGAGTGGCCCAGCCAGAAACCCAGACTTGAATCCGATTGAACATCTCTGGAGAGATCTTAAAATGGCTGTGCACTGACGCTTCCCATCCAACCTGATGGAGCTTGAGAGGTGCTGCAAAGAGGAATGGGTGAAACTGGCCAAGGATAGGTGTGCCAAGCTTGTGGCATCATATTCAAAAAGATTTGAGGTTGTAATTTCTGCCAAAGGTGCATCGACAAAGTATTGAGCAAAGGCTGTGAATACTTATGTACATGTGATTTCTCAGTTTTTTTATTTTTAATAAATTTGTAAAAACCTCAAGTAAACTTTTTTCACATTGTTATTATGGGGTGTTGTGTGTAGAATTCTGAGGAAAAAAATGAATTTAATCCATTTTGGAATAAGGTTGTAATATAACAAAATGTGGAAAAAGTGATGCGTTGTGAATACTTTCCGGATGCACTGTATTGAATATAAAACAGAAAGAGAAAATAACGACACAGCTGAAGGAAATGTGGCTGAAAAACATTGTGTTTCTTGTTAATTAGTACGCTGTATTTACTAATGTCGCTCAAGTCAGAGCAGTAAGCTATATATAGTATTATAATGTTCTGCCATAATGAGAATATCATGGGCCGCCACTTGGTTTTCAAGTTACGGACACGTGCATATAGAAACGTGTCATGAGCACGAGGCGGCTATGCAGTGTCCGCAACGGAAGTGGCCATCCGCCATGCATAAGATACCATATTGACACTGGTGGGCGAAGGGGCCACCGATTCATTCTCTGCCCAGGGCCACCCCTAGCCCAGAGCCGCCCCTGGCAGGCTACACTACTGGCTGGGCTGCTGAGACTGGCCACTGGGCAGAACTGACCATCACGAGTAGTAATAGCTTGCATATTTTCACGTTTTTTTTGCTCTAGTTTTATGTAATTTTGTGCTAGTATTGTAACGAACAGTTAGTGCAGACTACAGCTGAAGATCTGAAGTGGACGCGAGAAGTTGGTGAGTTGTTTATTAACAAATTTTTGCGATTTTGAGTTTGTAAAATTAGTGTAGGTCATGGGGCTTTTTTCATATCGGCTTATTTTGCAATATAAACTTTGAAGTAAACTTAGTAAAGTAAACTTTGATTTTTGGAGGATTTGTTTTCTAACTTATATTACTGGGCAATGAATTCAGTGAGCGTTTTCGTGATTTCAGTTCACACGAACAGGACTTTGCGCTGTTTACGTCACCATACTCTTACAACGTTGAGAATGCGCCTGAGAATATCCAAATGGAATTGATTGAACTGCAGTCAGATTCTATTCTGAAGGCAAACTACAACGAAGTTGGTGTGCCAGGCTTGTATGCTTACCTGCCACCCTCATATGCACAGATCCGTAAGTTGGCATCGAGAGTACTGTCTATGTTCGGAAGCACTTACCTTTGTGAGCAATTGTTTTCATTAATGAAAGCTACCAAAACCCCACATCGCTCAAGACTTGCTGTCGAGCACCTTTCATCCCTCATAAAAGTTGCAGCTGCACAAGATTTCAAGCCTGATATTGACGAACTGGTTACTAACAAGAGATGCCAAGTGTCGGGACAAAAGAAATAGATCTCACACTGTAAAACTCCTACTGTATACAAGCAATGAATATAACATAATGAATATAATATAATAATATAAGGACCTAGCTAAGAGGCTAAGACTAATTGTACGCAGTTGTACGGAGATTGTATGGAAATAAATTGCTTTTCTTTAAACTTTAAGTGTTACATTTTTTAAAGTTTTCAGTATTGGAAAGAAAGCTACAGTAACTTTGTATAATAGTATTTGTTACAGTGCGGCCCACTGACGCATGTATGGCAGTCAAAGCGGCCCACCAATGGTAGTGAGTTCCTTGACATGCCTGCTGTATACAGCACAAGGCACTTCATTTTTAGTTGAAGTAGACAGCATACACTTTTCCAACTAAAGCCTTATCAACACGTCAACAGCCTTAAAAGTGGTATCAGTTTTCCAGCAACCTGAACTTCTTCTATTATAGTTCCATTTTTTAACTCTACTCCTCTCTTATATCCGATTTTCATTAAACTTCAAAAAGTTTTCATAATAAAATGTAACTATAAATACCATTTTGTTTACCTGACCCATTAAATTTCTTCAACACTCTTGGTACACAGAATAAATCCAAGAAAACAAAGTAAACAAAAATGGTGGTGTTACGTCAAAGAAGAATACATGGACAAAGGGTCAAAGCAAAGCAAAAATAATGTTACCTGGAATCCCAGCATTCCAGAACAGAATTTTCAGGTTCCCTTAAAAGGTCAGGTCTACCAGGAAGTATTCATGCTTCATGCATTAACAAGGCAAAACGGTTCTAGGCCTACATTAGAGTTTAAATGCTAATTCACAACTTTACAGGAGCAAAGAAAAAAACAAATAACTGCCTTGGAGCATATGCTGCCTTTATCATTTTGAAAGTGTCCCAGCCTTTAGCCAATACATCAATACAAGTCAACCTGTACCATTAAAGCCTGATATCCCAGCATACGCTAAGATGCCTAACCACTGCAGGAGCACTGGTTGTTCCTGCACCATACTGGCCCCTGAGGTCCCACATTAACAAATGACAGACTTCTCTTGTTTTCAGAGTTGTGTTTCCTCTTTCTTTCTGTGGGGCCTGTCCCAGCCCTGCCCTTACTGGTGCTGTTCTAAGACCTGCCATCTTATTGCCTGCCCTAATGACTTAAATAAAATAAATGCTATTCTTTTAATTTCATATTGTACTTAATGCTGCCTCTGTCATTCTGAGGGTAAAATAGTACTTACAATTTTTGTATATAATATGATGGTTTTCTCCAGCTTTTCTCTGCAGTTGTGTTCTGGAATAACGTGTGTGCCTAAAAAAATTAAATAAAGTAATAATATTTTCCATGGAATTAAAAGGTAAAAATATACATTCAGACTTGCTTAAATATCCATTAATATATATTTTGACTTTAACAAGAAAAAAAATATTTATTTAGTTGAATTATATAAAACTATATTAAATGACAAAACAGTTTTGCCTTTTTTGGCTATTACTCTATGCACAGTACAGCAGATGGTTATTAACAGATGGCAAAAGAAAGCTAACAGCAAAACGTGAGTTTATTGATGTGTAATATGAAAGAAAACTTTGTAATTATTTCTGGTTTTCTCTACTATGCAAAGATAATAATCATATGTACATGTACGGAAGTGAGAGTGAAGCTTGTAACTAGAAGTTTTGAGTTCAATGTTGAAGTTAACAACCTATTCAGGTATCATTAAAGGTTTTAATTTATCTCTGCAATTGAACAATTGTCTAATCTACCAAAAAATACAGCATTTAGTTAACAAACACCTATTTCTTGTTTCTTTTGGATACTAACCTACATCAACACTGACAATCTGATTTGCAGAGTTCCTTCTGTTGAAATGACTTTAAGTATGCAATTCTCTTGACCGTGCTTAAGCTACTTTCCTCTCCTCTATCCTTACTCTTCTGATATTCCATCGGTTTTTGAGATAGTAAAACATTTTCTCTGTTGAACTCTTTTATCTATTAAATTGGAATCTGGGTTATATGCTAGACTGGTTCATGTCTAAATTGCCCTTTTGTCTGTCATGACACTACTCATTCTGCTCAGGAACCATTCCAGAGATACAGTATGTCTAATTAATTGGTATGAGGGTCTCTATTCACTCACCATTGTGTTCCAAAGTACGCACATCTTTCACAGGTTCTTTTAACAACTTTATACAGACATGATTGTTATTTCATTTTCTTTCAATAATCCCCAAGTTTTCAACTACGACATCCAGTTACATCTCTGCAAAACTCTAACACTAAACTTCAAGTCTGAACTCGTCTTACTGTTAACTTCTTGTTCCAAAGATCTGTACCTACATAACATACTTGATAACAGCACCTGCACACCATTACTCACATGTAATCAAGTCAATTATTCATTTAATTCTTTCTTCTCAACATCCAATATAATGCAACACATCCATACTACAAATTACACTGAGTTGTTATTAACCTATCAACCACTGACAAACTTCTACTATTTTTGTATTTTATCAGATAGTCTTAGAATAACTACTGTGATTACTTTTTTGTGATCAGTAACACAAAGTTCAATGAGCATTTCTGCAATGTCAGGCCTTTTGTAAATGTAAGCTTCAAGTGATACAATGATTTTTGCAATATTCAAAGTGAAAATTTGAAATTTGTAGCAAGACTTTTTTCAGCTAATTTTACGGAAACTGTTTTTAAATGAGAGGGCAGATTGTCTGAGGTGGTATGACTACATGTTTAAATGTTACCATTACACTAGCTCACTGTATTATTTCTTGAAAAGACAGATCTATGCAACAAAAAGGGACACACCTGGAAAGAATTCTTTCATCCCTTAACAAGCTCTTCAATTGTTTATTTCACTTTAATTGTTTATCTTTGAACATGGTTGAAATAAGTGGTGAAATTGACCTGTTCACATTACAAACAAGCCCATGATATTCAGGCCCATTTTTTCACTTACCTTCTACTGAGATGGGTTCTTCTGTTAGCAATTTACTAATTTTGTTCCCTTTACTGGTTTTATTTTTACAGCGGTATTTGCTAAGCCTCATGTTCCCTGAGGTAGGGTCAGTGATTCTACTCAACCACAAAGGATATAAAAAGGTTTTTCTTCTTTGCTTTTTCATACAATATTTGTTTTCACTTTCTGTATCAGTTTCACTGTGTAGCAGTCTCAGAGTTGGTATGGGTTTTATTCACTTCTATCACTTATGTTGGTTGGTTGTTATACTATACATTTATTATAGTTACACAGATTTCAATTTTTCAATAAAGATTGTAGTTACATTCATTATTATGTTTGTGTATTTTACAGTAATTGAGACACAGGGTCTTTGTGAGGGTAGAGTATTAATTTTCTTTAAGTTGTTACACTTGTAAATTACAACTACTATTATTTTTGCTAAATGCTACCTACCTTTTCTTTTTGTTTTTACTCTACATTTTTTTTGTATATACTAGGTGGCACAGTAGTAACGCTGCTGCTTTGCTGTAAGGAGATTGTGGTTTTGTTTCCCGGGTCCTCCCTGCGTGGACAGCACTTTGAGTAGTGAGAAAAGCGCTATATAAATGTTTTCTTTACTAGTAGACACACAATTGTAGTATCCTAACGTCCTGTAGAAGGCTGTGTCTCCCCTGAAAAGTGTAGGCTATTTAAAGAATGGAATACTACATTTAAGAAAATTTCTGGATACTTCCTTTATTTATATCAATACCGACCATACCTCCCAGCAGTGCGACGTTTTCTCCTACAACAAATGTGCATATGCAAATGTACTTAAGATTTCTTTGTCATGCTTGATTGCAAATGTGAATCATTTATTTAGGAAGATTTTCTCTTATAATTTCACTTTGTGCTATGTTTAAGCATACCGTTTCAGTATTCTTTGCCTTTATATAAATGTATGGTATGATACATTGCTCTAATTACATGTTATTATACGGACTTAAAAAATTATTTTATTGCTTGGTTACATTGTGTCCATAAGAAGTACTTATGAACTCTTTCAAATCACATCAATTGTTTTCTCTGCCGCCAAGAAAATCTCCACATACGACATACTGTTCTACTCATCTTGATGTCCAGTTATGCAAGATGTCAAGCTTTTGGGGATCTCCCCTACTTTTTGCCATCTAGACTCGAAAACCACACATTTTGTAGGCCATTCTGGACCACATTTTGTTCACCCTTATAATAAAGAGTACTTTACCAGTACTACAACAAGAATAACGAAGTTGTGCATGCCACATCATGTGTCTCCAGGGGATCTCCCATAATCCATTCTGGACCACATTTTGTGCACCCTTATAATAAAGAGTACTTTACCAGTACTACAACAAGAATAACTTGAAGTCGTGCATGCCACATCATGTGTCTCCAGGGGTTCTCCCGTAATGGGAAATAAGGAAGCAACGTTTTCTAAAAAAAGTGGAGATCAGTAATACAGGTAAGTGGGGAGTCATTTTATGCTTTATTTAAGGTTTTAACAACTCTTCTTGGTTATTATGTACTTCTTATCTCTTAATGTAAACCAACTACATTCTTTATAAACACCCTGAATTATGGCAGCTTACACAAATTCAGACTTTTTTAGTTTTTGATTATTGATTATTGTTTCTGAATCACTTATTATTTACATCTGCTCATATACTCCAAGGTTATTATTAATTGTACATTATAGGATGTTGGTGATATGGAGTTCATACTAATGCAGTAACACACCTCATTTCAATAATCAAGAAGTGTGTCAGTGTGGCAAAGGCATGCAGAGTTAAGGCACATGGATGGTGGCTTAGTTCTCACTTCTATCCCAATTAATCTATGTTGCAATATTATTGTAAGGGGAAAAGAGCCAAAAGTAAAATATAGATGCATAAAGACAAAACCTGTAGAGACATGTTTATCTTTTTTTGGCCTTCTGCATATGTATTTAGGCACATTTTTAAGCTGCTCTTTTATGAGCTTTATGCAGCTTCACATGTAGTGCTGCTCCAGAGACATAAATATTGAAAAATCAGGACAGACTTTTGATGCATTGTTTGATGAGTGACATTTGTTTGGCAGGAGAATATTTTGTGTTTAACATCAATTTGGTCAGCATGTCAACCACACTGCACTGTTTTTCAGACAGAATTAGACTACTGCCTTACAGCTATGGCACACCATGTTAACTCACCAACAGTATGCATAAAGTACTGAAGGAGGAAGAAAAAAACAAGCTCTGAAACAAACAGTAGGCACTCTCCCACGACACGTTTTTCAGGAAGTTTCAGTTTAAATGGTTGTATCTACTGTTGACTAAACTTTAGTAACATTCAAAATAGGTATTATTCATTTTATTGAATATAATTAAAGTATGTTTTAACATACTGTATTTTATGCTGAAAACACTGTACCATTATTGTCTTTCTAGTAAGAGTACCCATATCAGTATTCAGTTTTAACCTACAATATTAAATAAGTACTCAGTATTAGTGCATTACTAGCATATAGTACATGAAATTGTTTTAAGTTACAATTGAAATCTTTGTCCATGGTGTGTGGAGAATGTTCGTAATGCATGTTATACTTTTACAGAGTAAATGTCACTGGAAAATTAAAAAGGGTATAATATATAAATTAATTTGACTTACAGCATTCCAAAAATTGTTTCAGCCTTCCAAATATTGCACTGAGAAATTCCTGTTGTAAAAATAATAATAATATTAATAGTAA
>NC_041400.2:139261688-139274188 GCF_900747795.2 Erpetoichthys calabaricus | reverse complement strand
TCACTTCCGAATGTCCTGGTACAGGGTTGCCCTGTTTCCTTCGACGAAACATGTTGTTTGCCCACACATAATACGATGGAATTTCATTATAATGAAGTTGTTTTGCAAAATCATCGTGTTTGCAAAGGTCAAAGAACGCTAAAAGGGTGGTTTGTGGTGGATTGTGTACTTTATCGGCAACATTGCCTTCTGTGAAATAAATTCTTTGTCCGTTCTCAAGATGCACAGCAAGATGAACGACCGGAGGGAAACGTTCGTGAACGGGAAAGCAGAAAATGTGCCAGGCTGCTTCAGAGCTACTAATGTAACGACCGGCTTCGTATCGAGATACTTCGTCATTTTGATTTTGTATTGTAAATACTGCCTGGTCACTTCCCTTGTTAACATACTTGCAGCAGATGTATTTGATTGATTTTATTGAACTGCAAAATTCGACATTGATGTGAGCATTGAAGAAGCGGGACAGCATAGGACTATAAGGGACCACCCATCTGTTGTCAATATCTACTCCTTTGATGTTAATTGTATGACCTCCATCAGCAGGTGCGAGCCGGCGGTACTGAGGGTAACCATCTTCTCCGGTCTGAGTTTCTGAGATGAACGGACGCAGGTACTTCTTAGTGCATACTCTGTTGATCATGCACGGTGAGTTGATATTATGAGGTCCACATGGGCCGTGAATCATGGTGGATTTTACTATTTTGTGTAGGGCAGGGTCAGTCTGTGGATCAGGAATTTCCGCACGGATGACTTGAACGATGAGAGCTGGTTGAATCCTATCCTTTAACCACAATAGAATGTGTGCATGTGGAATACCTCGCTTTTGCCACTCTATGGTGTACATGTAGCAATTTGTACAGCCGAAAATATTACTCTTCGTGAGCAAGTCTATCATTCTGCGAATCTTGAGATGAAATACACGACTGATAAGGTCGTGGCGATCGTGAGGTTTTTGACGTGGAAGGAGAATTTCGGTGATGTCAGGCCATTTAGGATTGCAAGTAAATGTAATGAATAAGTCAGGGCGGCCATAATGACGTACGTATGTCATTGCGTCTTGTGTACGCTCGTGCATATAGCGAGGTCCTCCAGTGAAGGAAGATGGTAATATCACAGCTTGACCAAGTTCTATTAAATCAGTGTCGTTTTTGTCAATAGCATCTTTTAAGTGAACGTAATTTTCAGCTCGTAGTTTTTTCTGATTTAGTCTGATATAATTTAGTCTTCCGGATTCAATTTTTGCGTACATATCAACTAAAAACTGATTTAATAAAGTTCGGAAGAAAAGGATACTATTATCATGATGTTGTCTGATCATAAGCCGGTATGAACAGAAGTTTGCTGCAGAGACGGTTTTGTTCATAGGTAACTTACTGGTAGCATGAACTTGAGGTATAGACACAGAATAGCCTTCTTCACCATAGCAGAACAAGAGAGGATATTGAAGTGCATCATAGGATCTGTGGGTTTCCTTAATGCGTTGTAGTTTATTGTCTCTGGTTTTCAAGACAATATCTCTATTGTTGAACGTATGCCCAACGATGACAACACCAACTTGATGAACTGTGGGTTTATTAAATCTGCCTTTGTGTGCATGTAATGGTTTTTTGTCTGCGTGAATGACAACTTTGAAGTGTTTGTCATCATCTGAAATACTGTCCATTGTTGAGTTGAAGTCCTGGATGTAAGTGTTACAGTCATGGAGCATTTTTTGTAATTGCTTGACCAGGGGTATGTTAAGTCCAGAAAAATTAGCGCAGCGGATTTGTGCTTCCTTTTCATTGTCCCCGACGAAATAAATTTGCAAAAATTTGTGTTCCTCATTTGGCATAGGTAAAAGACTGCCAATCAAGTGATACACTTGTCCCTGAAATTTAAATGAAGGCATAAAATTTCTCTCAACGATTTGGTTAGCACCAAATGACGTCATTTGAAATGCGCTGTTGTACTTTCGAATATTGTTCAAGAAATGCTCACTTTGAGGATGTTTGCCATTTAACAGGCCCTCAAGAAGGTCAGGAAGCTTACGTAAAGGAGTGAGAGAGACTTTACCACCGTTACAGCACAAACCGGGAGACTTGCATTTCCACTTCTGAGCTTGACAATAGTTACAGTGAACATCCATGGATCCAATGTGTACTGTTTTGTCAGACTCATAATGTATGTTTGGGTTGTACGCAAATCCACAATTGGCTTTTTTGAGCCAAACCTGTTGTTTTCGTATGAGCCGCTTTTCATTATTAGGATCGTATCTAGAAACAGAAGCTCTATTAACTTGTGGATTCGCCTCCGTGTATTTAGCGACCGCGTCCCTATGAACTTGTGGATTCGCTTGCGAGTATATAGCGACATCATCCCTATGAACTTGTGGATTCGCTTGCGCGTATTTAGCGACAGCGTCCCTATGAACTTGTGGATGTACTTGCGAGTATTTAGCGACAGCGTCCCTATGAACTTGTGGATGTACTTGCGAGTATTTAGCGACAGCGTCCCTATGAACTTGAGGATGTGCTTGCGAGTATTTAGCGACAGCGTCCCTATGAACTTGTGGATGTGCTTGCGAGTATTTAGCCACAGCGTCCCTATGAACTTGTGGATGTGCTTGCGAGTATTTAGCCACAGCGTCACTATGAACTTGTGGATGTGCTTGCGAGTATTTAGCGACAGCGTCCCTATGAACTTGTGGATGTGCTTGCGAGTATTTAGCCACAGCATCATTATGAACTTGTGGATGTGCTTGCGAGTATTTAGCCACAGCGTCCCTATGAACTTGTGGATGTGCTTGCGAGTATTTAGCCACAGCGTCCCTATGAACTTGTGGATGTGCTTGCGAGTATTTAGCCACAGCGTCCCTATGAACTTGTGGATGTGCTTCTGAGTATTTAGCCACAGCGTGTTTATTAACTTGTGGATTTTTGTGCGAGTATCTGGAGGCAGCTGCATGAAGTTGCTTCCGTCTAGCTGCATCAGAAAATCTACCACGACGTGTGACACGCCTCCTTTTTTACTGTGTTCTCACAGCTTGGATTGCTGCTGTCATAATCGGCTTGAGCTGGATTTGTGTTGAACTGACATTCAGTATGTGTCAATCGATATAAGCATACAACTGGCTTCATCAATAACTTCGCATCCATCTTTTGAGAGTTGAAATATTCATAAACATCAAAGTGTCCACTACTCAAATCGTCACCTGTGAATCTAAGATGTTTAAGAGGCATTGACGGTTCTCCAAAGGTGTAAAATATTTTGCCATTTCGGTACACTTGAAAGTGACAACCAAACAATTCAGCGGCAGCCATCAACTCACATGCAGAACCATAGGTGAAGGGCTTAAGCATTTCAGTCTTATAGTGCTCTTGTGTAGTATAATTATCTCCTGTACTATCATCAGTCCACACTTTGAACCTGTCCCAGTCATTTAATACATAAGACACAATGTCCCTGTGGATATCAAAAGTGAGCCTGATATGTCCATGCAATATGTAACACAGAGAATGGAAAAGACAGGCGCCATCTCCGTTGCATAGACACCACTCAGTAAGTGATAGTTCTTTGATTGATGGTGATCACCTCAATAAACATTTTAATAGGGGTAGAGTTGGAAGAATAAAGGGAATGGATACTTGATGAACAGCAGAGAAGTCGCGGATTAAATAAATGAAATGGGTACGTGAACAGTAAAGTAAGTGTAAAATATCTACACAATAACTATAACAATCTTAAGAAATGAACAATAAAACAGCGGATAACCCGTGGATTAAATGTGCCTTATAAACTGCGTAGCGGCTTATGTGGGCAGGCAGTCAGGCAAAGAAAGGGATTCAAATATATAAACGAAGAAAACAACAGCAGAGAAGCCGCTGATTAAATAAAGAAAATGGGTACTTGAACAGTAAACTAAGTGTAAAATATGTACACAATAACTATAACATTCTTAACAAATGAACAATAAAACAGCGGAAAACCCGTGGATTAAATGTGCCTTATAAACTGCGGAGAGTCTTATATGGGCAGGCAGTCAGGCAAAGAAAGGGATTCAAATATATAAACGAAGAAAACAACAGCAGAGAAGCCGCGGATTAAATAAAGGAAATGGGTACGTGAAGAATAAACTAAGTGTAAAATATCTCCACAATAACTATAACAATCTTAACAAATGAACAATAAAACAGCGGAGAACCGGAGGATGAAATGTGCCTTATATGGCGTTCATTTATAACACAGCGAAAACGATGTGTAAAGACCGCTTCACAAAAAAACTGCAGAGCGCCTTAGCTTCCTTGGCGAAGCAAGGAAAAAGGACGGCCTTATATCTCGTTCGTTTTTAAAACTGTGGATAAGCTTTGAAAAGAATGCCTCCTTGGCGAAGCAAGGAAAGGAATTCACACACCGCAGCGAAGAACGGCTTTATATGGGCAGGCAGTCAATTACGTGGGAGGCGTGGTGATTTCCGCAGCAGCCGCAGGGAGGCGTGATGATGCAAGACGCAACCGCCTCACACGGCGACCGAGCTGCCCGCTATGGCCGTATACAGTATACGAAAGTAGGTTCCAGTTATGACCGTTACGCGTAGAATTTCGAAATGAAACCTGCCTAACTTTTGTAAGTAAGCTGTAAGGAATGAGCCTGCCAAATTTCAGCCTTCCACCTACACGGGAAGTTGGAGAATTAGTGATGAGTGAGTGAGTGAGTGAGTGAGTGAGTGAGTGAGGGCTTTGCCTTTTATTAGTATAGATGCATCTGGAAAGTATTCACAGCGCATCACTTTTTCCACATTTTGTTATGTTACAGCCTTATTCCAAAATGGATTAAATTAATTTGTTTCCTCAGAATTCTACGCACAACACCCCATAATGACAACGTGGAAAAAGTTTACTTGAGGTTTTTGCAAATTTATTAAAAATAAAAAAATTGAGAAAGCACATGTACATAAGTATTCACAGCCTTTGCCATGAAGCTTGAAATTGAGCTCAGGTGCATCCTCTTTCCCCTGATCATCCTTGAGATGTTTCAGCAGCTTAATTGGAGTCCACCTGTGGTAAATTCAGTTGACTGGACATGATTTGGAAAGGCACACACCTGTCTATATAAGGTCCCACAGTTGACAGTTCATATCAGAGCACAAACCAAGCATGAAGTCAAAGGAATTGTCTGTAGACCTCCAAGACAGGATTGTCTCGAGGCACATATCTGGAGAAGGTTACAGAAAAATTTCTGCTGCTTTGAAGGTCCCAATGAGCACAGTGGCCTCCATCATCCGTAAGTGGTATGAAGTTCGAAACCACCAGGACTCTTCCTAGAGCTGGCCGGCCATCTAAACTGAGCGATCGGGGGAGAAGGGCCTTAGTCAGGGAGGTGACCAAGAACCCGATGGTCACTCTGTCAGAGCTCCAGAGGTCCTCAGTGGAGAGAGGAGAACCTTCCAGAAGGACAACCATCTCTGCAGCAATCCACCATTCAGGCCTGTATGGTAAAGTGGCCAGACGGAAGCCACTCCTTAGTAAAAGGCACATGGCAGCCCGCCTGGAGTTTGCCAAAAGGCACCTGAAGGACTCTCAGACCATGAGAAAGAAAATTCTCTGGTCTGATGAGACAAAGATTGAACTCTTTGGTGTGAATGCCAGACGTCACGTTTGGAGGAAACCTGGCACCATCCCTACAGTGAAGCATGGTGGTGGCAGCATCATGCTGTGGGGATGTTTTTCAGCGGCAGGAACTGGGAGACTAGTCAGGATAAAGGAAAAGATGACTGCAGCAATGTACAGAGACATCCTGGATGAAAACCTGCTCCAGAGTGCTCTTGACCTCAGACTGGGGCGACGGTTCATCTTTCAGCAGGACAACGACCCTAAGCACACAGCCAAGATATCAAAGGAGTGGCTTTAGGACAACTCTGTGTATGTCCTTCAGTGGCCCAGCCACAGCCCAGACTTGAATCCGATTGAGCATCTCTGGAGAGATCTTAAAATGGCTGTGCACCGACGCTTCCCATCCAAACTGATGGAGCTTGAGAGGTGCTGCAAAGAGGAATGGGCGAAACTGGCCAAGAATAGGTGTGCCAAGCTTGTGGCATCATATTCAACAAGACTTGAGGCTGTAATTGCTACCAAAGGTGCATCGACAAAGTATTGAGCAAAGGCTGTGAATACTTATGTACATGTGATTTCTCAGTTTTTTTATTTTTAATAAATTTGCAAAAACCTCAAGTAAACTTTTTTCACGTTGTCATTATGGGGTGTTGTGTGTAGAATTCTGAGGAAAAAAATTTATTTAATCCATTTTGGAATAAGGCTGTAACATAACAAAAATGTGGAAAAAGTGATGTGCTGTGAATACTTTCCGGATGCACTGTATGTGTATATATATATATATATATATATATATATATACATATATATTATATAGATATATACACATACACACATACAGTATATGAGACATTATTATAATTATCCATAGTTTATTTTTCAGTTTATTTTCAAGTTCTTCATTGACTTTATTATTTCAAGTGTTTACATTTTTTAAATATAACTTCGCTCTTCACTAATAAATAATTGAATTAGAAAAGCCAACAATGCAGAGTTTGTTTCGCCATTAGCTCAGCAAAATCATGGAACTATTCAGGAACTTCAGCGAATTCTGCAAAATTCACTGAAGTTAATGGAGAAGGATGAACTAAACTGGTTTTGAGTGAATTATAATGCTATTTAAATTGCTGGACCAATTGGTCAGGACAAAAATGTAATCTGTGCTGTGAGGCAGTAGTGCTAACCACTGAGCCACCATGCCTCACCCAACAAAAAAGTTAGACAAAAAGATAACCACATATGGCGACAAACCACCAGTAAGTAAATATCTATATACAGTAATCCCTCCTCCATCGCGGGGGTTGTGTTCCACAGCCACCCGCGAAATAAGAAAATCCACGAAGTAGAAACCATATGTTTATATGGTTATTTTTATATTGTCATGCTTGGGTCACAGATTTGCGCAGAAACACAGGAGGTTGTAGAGAGACAGGAACGTTATTCAAACACTGCAAACAAACATTTGTCTCTTTTTCAAAAGTTTAAACTGTGCTCCATGACAAGACAGAGATGACAGTTCAGTCTCACAATTAAAAGAATGCAAACATATCTTCCTCTTCAAAGGAGCAAACAAATCAATAGTGCTGTTTGGCTTTTAAGTATGCGAAGCACCACGGCACAAAGCTGTTGAAGGCGGCAGCTCACACCCCCTCCGTCAGGAGCAGAGAGAGAGAGAGAGAGAGACAGATAAAAAAATCAATAGGTGCCCTTCGTGCTTTTAAGTATGCGAAGCACCGTTCAGCATGTCGTTTCAGGAAGCAGCTGCAGCTGCACAAAAGATAGCAACGTGAAGATAATCTTTCAGCATTTTTAGACGAGCGTCCGTATCGTCTAGGTGTGCGAACAGCCCCCCTGCTCACACCCCCCTACGTCAGCGCAAGAGAGAGAGAGAGAGAGAAAGTAAGTTGGGTAGCTTCTCAGCCATCTGCCAATAGCGTCCCTTGTATGAAATCAACTGGGCAAACCAACTGAGGAAGCATGTACCAGAAATTAAAAGACCCATTGTCCGCAGAAACCCGCAAAGCAGCGAAAAATCCGCGATATATATTTAAATATGCTTACATATAAAATCCGCGATGGAGTGAAGCCGCGAAAGGCGAAGCGCGATATAGCGAGGGATTACTGTATATAATTCATTAAGCTGACAGAACAAGCAAGACAACCATGGGATATGCACGGCATAGCCACGCCCGACAACTCACAGAGACCCACCCACCAACACTAAGACCATGGGATACGATGACAACTCACAGAGCCCCGCCCACCAACAATTCACTAAGCAGCGGACCATGGCACACGCCTGACAACAATTCGAGCGAGAGCGAAAGCATTTTCCAAGAATGTTTTCATTAATCATGAACGAAAATCAGAAGTTCGAAGACGGTCACATACTGTCATAGTTGCCAAGAACGGTCAGCGTCCAACTTCTTAGAGGGACAAGTGGCGTTCAGCCATGTGAGCATTAACAGGTCTGTGATGCCCTTGGATGTCCGGTACTGCACGCGCGCTACACTGAATGGATCAACGTGTGTCTACCCAGTGCAGAGAGACATGGGTAAGCTGTTGAACCCCATTCGTGATGGAGACCGGGGCTTGCAATTGTTCCCCATGAACGAGGAATTCCCAGTAAGTGCGGGTCATACGCTCGCACTGATTACGTCCCTGCCCTTTGTACACACCCCCCCTCGCCACTACCATGGTCGGGTGACTTGGTGGATTATATATAGAAAAGCAGCTGGAACCGCAAAGAACAATGAAAAGTCAATGTGGCTCAGAGGTGCATGTGGACTGTAGCAGAGACAAAAGCGACTGAGGCGGTGTTTGGAAAATGAACAGTCAACGTGACTCACAGGTGCATGTGGACTGTACACAGACGAAAGTGACTCAGGTGAGGAGTTGGGGGCGGGCACATGAGCAGGCAGTGCATACTGAACGATGACTAAGAAATCAGAAAACTAGAATGGCGGGGGGGCCGGGACCGAGGGGGCGGAATGGGCGTCCTTCCCCTCTCCCCCCATTCCGTCCTCCGCGCCTGAGCGCCGTCCAGCCCCGTCCCTCGATCTGGAAGGTGGAGGCGCGACGGCGGTCCTCCAGTTTTCAGTCAAGGACAATCGTATGTTGGTTTCTTAGTGTGCATTGTTGCAATGTTACTTTTCTTGGTGGTTTATTAAATTACGGATTTTTCAAATGTTCATTTTTTTCCCTGTGCTTAAAAATTATTACAAAAACGGCGCGGGTTGGCTAGTATAGGCCTACATATATTACTGCACTCACATTAGCAGTGTGAGGAAACAGCCACAAGGGGCTGACTCATTCCATTGTTTGAGGTCATGGCTGCAGGCATAGCTGTAAGGTTTTTGTTTCTGAACTCAGTGCAGATACTTTGCACTTTTTTTTCCTTCCATAAAGAAGACAGAACCGCCTTGACAGCAGTAATAGATTTTTCCTTATAATTACTACTTCACAGGGTCGCTTGTGTTTTCTTTCTCAGGGAAGGGTTATTTAAGGCTTGTTTTGTGGCTTCAGGTACATAGCTAATTACTGTACATATACAAATTTGACACGTGGAGCTGCCCAGCAGTGCACAGGGAAATCAATGTTTTATATCCATTGGCAGTGCAGGTATCCACTGACATACCTCTTATCAAGTAATGTTGCCCGTAGGCTATAGCTGGTGTCTATCCTTTATCAACTCTAAAGCACCAAGGGCATTACAAACAAAACCAGTTGCACTGCCAGCTGCACAAGGGTACAGTACATATCTAACATATAATGTATATATTGTGAGACCTGCCTGGACACCACCAGTCGGAAACCACATCTTTATAACATACACACGTTTATTATGCAGAAATAAACATTCCCAAACACAAACACAGCATACTCAGCACTAATCACTCCTGTTTCGGGCTTCTCTCAGTTTCCGTGGCCGCCTTTCCTCTCCTTATGGGAGCTTCGTCCTGCTCCCGCTCCCGACTCTAGCTCCCTGATTGTAGGAAGGTGGCCCTTTTTATTCCCGCCCGGATGTGCACCAGGTGTCTGATGACATCCTTCCGGCAGCACTTCCTGGTGTGGCGGAAGTGCTGCCCTTTGCACCGGAACCACTCCGGGCGTCCCTGGAAGGCTCTTCCGCCATCTTGCCAAGTGTGGCAGAAGTAAATGTTTCCCGGGTTCTAGGAGGCTTGAGTCGCCCCCTGGCGGTGGCCACGGGTCCCAACGGGTTGGAACTTCTTTCCTTTTCTCCCGTGGTCCTCTCCTGATCCAGGGCGGTTGCCCCCCTCATGACCCGGAACACATAAATGCCACCTTCTGGTCCTTCCAGGCATCCCGGCTGGGTCAGAACCCCAGCCATCTGTGACAATATGTATTTAACAGCTATGATAAACAGATATGTTAAATATATGTACTATATATGTATTCTTTATTATTATTATTATTATTATGTAAATGTGTACTTTCTCTATTTACTAAGAAAAAGGAACACTGTACTATGTAATGTTTTGCTATCAGTCTCAAACTGTATCGGGTACTGGCTCCTTGCATGCAATCCTGTTCACATGCATCTACTGTGTCTGTTTAGTATTTTGCAGCTCCTACAATTTTCATAGAAGTAAGAGCATTATGGCCTTGAAGTGCCTTAGGTTTAAAAAGAGGTGCAATGAACAGCGTGGCAGGTCAGAAAAGAAAATAAGGCAGTATGAAGGCTCATGAGGATAATGATCCCCCTTGAAGACAAAGTTAAAACTCATCAAACAATATGAAAGTGGAAAAGCAGTGAATGTTATCTCACACAACTTTGGCTATTCCAACTCTATGACTCTACAGCAATTCTGAAAAACAAGGAGGTTTACTTACATATGTATGATATTATTGTATCTTATGCTGTACATCATATTTGACCTCTCCCCTATAACTATCGAGACACATCCGTATTGACTTGTGTCAAACGTAACCCATACGTAAGTTGATGGATACCTGTACTCAGGTATCTGTCATCTAATGGTCAGTTAATGTACCCATCAAAAGAAAACAATGCATAATGCATTCCCGAAACCAAAGGCAACAACCTTAAAGTATGGATGCATGAAGGTTTTGTACATGGCCCATACAGCTCTGCAATGTCACACTGGCCTCACAAAGCATCATGTGGTGCTGAGGAAAAAATGTTCACCTAAGCTGGCTGCTCAGTGAATTTCCAGGAAAATAGGTTTATCACTGACAAAATGTATAATAGTAGCCTTGATGTCTTTAATAGAAAAAAGAAAAAAAAAAAACTTAGGATCAATTGGCACTATTATTCCTATAGAATTCAGCACACGTAACTCCTTCTCTTCTCCAGCTGGCAGAAGTGCTTCAAGGCTGTTGTGTATTTTAGACTAGCTGTGTTACCCGGCTCTCACTGGAAGATTTCCTAAGGCCTCAAATGTAAAATGTTACTCCCGATTTTTCAGAAGCAATATGTAAATTTCAGAAGCAATATTTAAATGATCAAAAATTATCATTTTTTCTTCCCCCCACTAAGGGGGCTAATATTATAAATACACTGGAGCTCCCTGCTTTTGAGCATACTATATAAAATTGCACTTGAGTAAAATATTCCTGCTGTAGATCAATCTTTGTTTTTCCTAGTACCTTGGCTTTTGTTAGTGGTCATTGTAAAACAATTTTAGAAGAAACTATTCTTTTGAAATCAAACAGAAAACTGGTACGAATCATGGGAATTTTGAGTATAAATATAATTTTACCCTGTAGCAGATCCTGTAAAAGTGATAGCTTTAGTCAGATTTGAATGCAACACTTTGATCTGTAATTGTGTACCATTTCAAAGCTTTCGAGGGTTTAGATCAAAAGCAATATACAGTGAATTGTGGTTTTCTTTAACTTATTACATACAGCATTGCCTTTTAGAGGATGCACATTTACATGCCCCACAGGAATTAAATCAACATTTTAAGCACTGTACAGATAAGAAGAGCTGAAAAGAAATAATAAGATGAACAATATATAATGTCCATCTCTATATTCTGTCCATGGGGGGTCCATTAGTGAGTTATACAAGCATTTAAACTGACCAGGGTATTAAACTGAAGTGAGCCCGAACAGTGTATTGGAAGTTCCCTGTTTCTGCTTTGTGAACCAGAGCATAAAGGCACATTGTGGTCTGTACTCCAAGAGGACATCTTAGTTCTCTGCAATGTTGCATATACTTTACAACATCCCCCTCAACCCCCCCCCCCCCCCAACCTTGTACTTTGAAGTATGGCTGCAATTAACAACTATTTTGATAATTGATTAATCTGGCTATTATTTTGTCAATTAATCAATTAGTTGGATTGTTTAAAAAATTCATTTGAAATTACACACAAAGTTCATGAAATGGAACAGACTTGTATAAAATTTTCAGAAATGTATTTTTTAAATGACCTGCCTGCAAATCAGGCATGTCAAACACGCGGCCCACAGAAATCTGTGCGGCCCGCATAACAGATCCTAGTTAGCACTAAACTTGTACAAAATGATTACTATCGTTTGTGATTGAATCATTCTGCATCTTCGGCGTTACTTATTGACTTTTCTTACTTCTGCCTTCTGACAAAAGTGCGTTTTCCCACGGCATTACGGTACTGGAAACGTCATCTGCTAGTGTAGCCACGAGCCTTGTCCAAAGTTAATAAGCCGCGACATTGCAACTGAAGTGCTAGGCTGCAGCAGGGGCGGCCTTTGGCATGTGCAAACTGTGCACCTGCACAGGACCGCCACGCCAATATATATTGAATATAAAACAGAAAGAGAAAATAACGACACAGCTGATGGCAATGTGGCCGAAAAACATTGTGTTTCTTGTTAATTAGTACGCTGTATTTACTAATGTCGCACAAGTTGGAGCAGTAAGCTATATGTAGTATTATAACA